>NC_057795.1:561881714-561940023 GCF_018294505.1 Triticum aestivum | reverse complement strand
GACACTCACATATATCTACTCTTATAAAAAAACAGAGTTGGTGATGATGGTGTTCCTGCCGTCCTGCAATATAGGCCATCCGATTTATATCCGACGGATAGGAAGGAAACTATGGCAATTTTGCAAAAAGATACCCACACCCCTCTCCGCATTTGCAAATAAGGCATTCCCTCATTCATCCTTTTCTCCCACAAGATAAACTTCTCATACAAATGCATCTTGATGTTCCGTGCAACGCATGGGCATCTTGCTAGTAGGGAGAAGGAGTTTGTGTGACACATATCAAGCTATATTAAGGGATAGGTAGATAGCATATGTGTGAGAGACATTATTATACTTTGAGACATTATTGGTTGTGGGTGGGCGGAATTAAAGGGGTGGGCGTGTTAGACATACAAAGCGTGTGTGTTTCTGTGTGAGAGACTTGTAGGACGGGGCAGAAAGACGAATTTAACCCTAGCGGAGGGAGAGAAATACATGAAGTGCGCGTGTGTGATTCCGATACCCACAGGGAAATGAGATATGTATGCGTGTGAGAGAGATTGCACAATTCATTCACATATCACTATCTAGCTATCGTGGATGTGCATCGCTTGAACATAAGTCAATATCTACTTCGTATCGTGGCCAAAGGTACAATATCGGTTCAACGCTATAAAGATTGGGCACTCACATCTCACTTTTTTTTATTTAAATAAACCTTTTCAGTTGTGCATGCCAAAGTTACAGTGATGTTTCTTCAAACAACCAATGTAGCTATCATGTACATGCACCATTGTTACTCTTGCATTCAAATTCATTAGTCTTGGATGATTTAAGTTTCTATTTTGAAGTAATATATGTAATATTCATATATGAATTCAAGAGGTATGCAATTTATGAAATGGAGGCTATGTAATCATATGAGGTAACACTTTTAAGTAGCTGACTACAATATCCATTTCTTTTTGTGCGCCTCTACACTAACACGTCAATGCATTATGTTTAAAGTAAATAACCAATGGCACTAAATTATCTATTTACACGAGAAATACATAGGCTGAGCGTTTGATCCCTTTTTTTGTGAATGCGCCACTACACCCGTACGATTGGCCGCGCCCGTGTGAACGTCCAAGTTATCGGCGCATCATCCCGAGTTATTGTCTTTTTTTCTGGGGTGGACTTCACACCAGTTATTAACTGCTGATGCGTGCCCCGTGTACACAGTCTAGCATGACCTTCCCGCTAGCACGGTCCAAAATTAGTTGAAACTGGATACGAACGATCCCGCGGGCGGCAAAATCTCCCGTCTCCTTCTAAAATTTCTGCCACCTTAGTCTTTAGCATGCGAAATCCCCCTTTTGTCCTTGGTGCACGGTGACCAACAGTTACAATACCGCCCTCATCTACATGATAGGTCGGGGCTGCTTTGGTAACTTCCGGTTCCCCCTACTACACGGCACCCCCATTTCCTCTCCCCCTCCCGCAAAAACGACTAACTCCACAGCACCAAAGCATCTTACATCACGCCATCCGTACTTCATCGCCCTTTCTCCCCTCCCCTCTCGAAACCCTAGACTGCTCATCTACCGGTGTACCATAGCCCATTCACTGCCAGCGGCGTCCACCTCGCCGGATCTGCTTCTGCGGCTGCATCTACCCCTCCCACCTCCCCTAGAAACAAGTAGACTGCTCATCCACCACTGTACCACAACCCATTCAGTGTCGGCCTTGTCCACGGCGCCGGATCTGCTTCGCCGGTACTCTCGTCAACCACCGCGCATCTGCAGCGGCTCATTCGTACTCCCCACCGGAGACGCTTCGTCCACACCCCCCGGAGCCGCCCCACCGACACCCCCGTCAACGGCCTCTGATCCTCTTCGCCGACATCTTCCTCAACCCTACCGGAGCCACTTCGCCGACACCTTCCTCAACCCTACCGGAGCCGCTTCGTCGACACCATCGTCAACCCTACCAGAGTAGCTTCGCCTATACCATTCTCAACCCTACCGGGGCCGCTTTGCCAACTCACAAGTCCACGGCCTCAGATCCGCTTCTTCGCACCCTCATCCAACCTACCGGAGCAGCTTCTGACGCCCTGTCCACGGCCGCAGATCCGCATCGTCGACACCGCCCTTAACCCAACCACCGGAGCAGCTTCTAATGCCCCGTCCACGGCCGCAGATCTGCATCGTCGACAGCATCCTTAACCCAACCACCGGAGCAGCTTCTGACGCCCCGTCCACGGCCACAGATCCGCGTCATCGACACCATCCTTAACCCAACCATCGGGGCAGCTTCACCTATGCCCTCGTCCACAGCCACAGATCCGCTTCGCCCACACCGTAGTCCACCCTACCGGAGCCACTCCACAAACACCCTACTTGACGGTTCTAGATCTCCTTACCGGATCCCGACAACCAGCACAACGTCATCACCCTTGACGCTTCTAACCTGATTCCCACCGTCTGGAGAGATGCGAAGCACCCGCCACAGCCTAGGTACTTGTCACCTTTAAACCCGTCCAGCATCACCTGCCCGATGTACTTCAAATATACTAACCGGTCGTTGTTACCTGTTATGCAGCTGGCAAAAACTACAAGGACGATGTTTCTTCTGGATCTAACAACTTGGCCAACCAAGATCCTAGACTGAGGCATTGTTATGATCTTGTAAGCACGTCTCTCTCTCTTGTACTGTTCTGTGCCTGCCAGCGTGCTTTGCTAGGATTTTCGATCAGTAATCCCTTTGTGCAGACAATGATTTCTACTGTTGGCTGCTAAATTAGATATGTAGATGTCATACATGATACTACCTCGTACCTCCATTCCTAAATATGAGTCTTTCTAGAGATTCCACTATAGGCTACATACGGAGCAAAATGAGTGAATCTACACTCAAAAATGCATCTATATACATCTGTATGTGGTCCATACTAGAATCTCTACAAAGACATATATTTAGGAACAAGGGCAGTACATTACACAAAATCGTAGGTGGCATGTAGGAATTCCAGTGCACTACATTAGGCTCCCTTAGAGTGCCTGCTAGTCCAGCATACAGAGTCATGGCTAGTTTATGGTACGCACACAATCGTTAATTGGTGGTTTAAATATGCGCAAGGGATATGCAATGTAGTATCATGTAGAGATGTCTGAAATTAGCCGTGTCAACTTGCAGATAGGGTTACACAATGAAAACGTACAAGATGTATGTGGCAATTTCATGGAACATTGCAAAAAAAGGAGAGGCAGCGGTGAGCCTATACAGTGTGCTATGGTACGTCACTCCTCCATTGCAATCATCATGACATGTTATTTGTATGCCAGTTCTATAAACCAAGTTTCTTAGGGACAGTTATTACGAGTTATCCTAAGAAAATAAGCACTTGTGAATATAAGCTCCATGTAATAAGCTAACCAGTTCTTTTCATTGTGTTTTCAGCTTATCTTTGGTATGATCAGTGGAAAGTCTAGATTGCATTATATTCTTTTCATTTTGCTGCCCATATGGAAATTAATTTGACTTGCAAACATCACAAATTGAACCCAGTGCAGTAATTAATATGATAGGAAAACAAACCATCACTATTTGCTCAAAATGCAAATACAAAGATACCATCTACTTGGCACAATCTACTTTGGTCAATGTTTTCCATAGAGATCCCATTGCCTAATTTAACGAAGAACGCATGACCCACATTTAAATGAAGAACAATTATTTATTGAAATTCGATGGTCCAAGTGGCTGGTTATTATCATATAGTAGCACCACCTGAAAGCATCATATAGCAGCAACAGTAGCTCATAGCAACTCATCATACAGCAGCAGCAGTCTAGAATTCATCATATAGCAGCAGCAGCTCATAGCAATTCATCATATAGCAGCAGCAGGAGCAGCTCATAGCAATTCATCATATAGCAGCAACAGGAGCAGCTCATAGCACTTCCTCATATAGCAACGGCAAGAGCAGCTTATAGGAACTCATCATATAGCAGCAGCAGCAGCAGCTCATAGCAATTCATCATATAGCAGCAGCAGCAGCTCATAGCAATTCATCATATAGCAGCAGCAGCTCATAGCAATTCATCATATAACAGCAGCAAGAGCAGCTCATAGCAATGCATCATATAGCACCAGCAGAAGCAGCTCATAGCAATGCATCATATAGCAGCAGCAGAAGCAGCTCATAGCAATTCATCGTATAGTGGATCAGAATGAAAATTTGGCAAAAAATAAGAGGAGATCCTCACCTTGTTGGATGAGCTCATCCTTCAACAGCACCTCAAGGCCATGGCCTGGGAGGAGGGGAGGGGGAATAAGGTGCCTTCTACCGCAGTGTGGCATTAGCCGTAGTTGTGTAGCACCCGCCGGAGTAGTGCGTTGGACGAACCACAGTGGAGCAGCTGCTGGAGACCATGAGAATGAGGGGCGGCGCCAGAGGGAGGAGCAGCCATGGAAATTTTCCCCTACCCCCCAGCCATGTAGCCTAGCTGGACATAGCATCGTCGATGACCAGGCCAGATGGGACTAGTGGCGACGGCTCACTGGAGGAACCCTAGTGCTGCAGGCAGGGGATCGAAGTAGAGGGAAAGGGGAGAGGAGATGCAAGTGGGCAAGACAATGAACGCTTGCGTGTTTGTTTTTACTTGAGGGTCAGGTGTGACACGGGCGTCAGTAGTTGCATTTTGAGTGTAATATAGGCAGACAGCAGAGTCCTTTCACTATTCCCCTTCCCTTCAATTTTTAGTGAGGTTCTACCCGAAACACCCCCCTCTAAAGCAAAATTAGTTAAGCCCAAGCCCATAACTCAAAAATGACTTGTTTACATCTTTTATGGCTTATTTTGACAATATGCCCTGAAAAGGCAGAATCAAACTGGCCCTTAACCTGCAATTCAATTGTGCGTGCAATGATGAATCACCCCTGCCTGCTATCTGTACATTTAGGCATCATCATACATGGCATAACCTAATACATGTGCATTCCATTATAGAATCTGGAATATGCAATGTTTATGTTAGTTCATACATTGCACATGATGTTTAAATGCCCCTTAAATCTGGTCAGTCAAGTGATGGTCTTTAAGCCTCCTTCTTTGCTTCTTTTCTTGATATGTAAGATTTGCTCACACATCTGTTCAATTGCTTGTTTGCATCAGCCAACCATACTAGGACTGTTTGCTTTGATTACTTGCCGTTCTTGACCTAACACTCTAACAGAGCTTGTTAACGATTTAAACACTAAGGGCTGCTGTAGTGGGGCCTTGTCTAACTCATAGGTGACATAAAGGTTTGGCTGTACACTACAGTAGGCTCTCCAAGAGTACCCGGAGATCCAGTTCGAAGGTATGCCTAGTTTTTACATAGTGAAGACATAGTAAGTGTTCATTTCATTGTGTGCAAGTGCAAGAGATGCAACATGTTTCATTATGTGGTGTTGTTTTGTTATAACCTCATCCTTTTGTGTTCACAGACTGGAAAGTATGCATATTTATCTTCCAAGGAGACGAGTAACTAGTTTGTGTCACCTTGCAGAGGGGGTGCAATGAAGATAAGATTGAGGATTTCCAAGTACAAGATATTAGGAAGGAGCCTTGCAAGAGAAGTAGGAGCTGCGCTGAGCCTCTTCAACCTGCTAAGGTAAGTCACTATATGCAACTCAACAGTTCAATTCCTTGTTTGTTTCAGGCATAGTTAATTTGCTCTTTTCAATTGCTTTATTTGTCCTCAGTTAATGAGATGCCCAAATAATCATGCCTAATGTTCGGTACTTGTATAACTATTAGTTGACATAATTAAAGGCCTTACCATTTAATTACTCTGCCGAAGTGTGCCTGAAGCTTTGAAGTCTATTAACCAACTATTATTGCATGAGGCTCACAATATAGTTTATACTACGCTAATGATTGCATAGTTTTTCCTGCTGTAGTATGTTTGTATGAAACCCTTTGCTATTCATTATGCTCCCTAAGACTTTAATTGAGGTATAGAATGGCCAACTGCTTACTTACTTATACGCAACGTGCTGTCTAAATTTGTAACTTGTCTGTGTTTTCGATTGGGCCCCAACATCATGCTCCTCTGGTGAGCTAAGAGGGATTTCTGTATGCAGGCTACACAGACTATCTTTTTTATAATTTTTAAAATATCACCTGCTTATGCTTCATGACGTGTAACATTTTTTTTGAAATAGTCTTGTTTTGCCATGTAGTACAAAATAGTGTCTTGCTTGCTTCACTGTTGTAACTATATATTTGCCCTAGTCATGTGTACTTACAGAAACATTTCAGGATGAAGTGACATCAACACAAAGATCTGCGAGCAGTGCGGCATGGACGTTACCGAATGATTATGGATTGCAATTGGAATGTGCTGATGTTCTCGAGCATCAACTAGAGGTGGCAAGACAACGTGTACATGATTGTCAATGTATAATCAACAAGTTGAGATGGACATGCAAGTATTAGATGTAGGAGTCAAAAAATGAAACAAGACATTGAGGTAACCATGAAGGAATTGGAGATTTTGCAGACTGAAATTTGTGCTATCTGAATCCAGCCAATCCTATTTTCTGAAGAGATTGTAGTTCAAATGGAGTTAAGTTGATGCGCGTCCATGATGTATGAGCTGTATTTGCCCAGTGTATGTAATTTGCTGTTTGTGTATGCTTTATTATCACCTGTGCCGAACCATAATGCCAAGTGGGTATAATTAGCTGTAATTTCTTTATTGTATAGTGTAGGATTATTCTACCTTTCTATGCCTTGATCTCTTTGTTGTATAGTGTATGCTTTTTAGAGGTGATAGTATTGAGTAGGATAATTCTTTGAATATGCTATATCGTTCAAACGGGGCCCAACTCGCCCGACCATGGCCCTTCACGGGCCGTAGGATCCATGGGCCATGTACGGGTTGTCGGGTCCATGGGCCTTCAATGGGCCGTAGGATCCATGGGCCTTCTACGTCTTGTAGGATCCATGGGCCTTCCATGTCTCGTAGGATCCATGGGCCTTCTACGTCTCGTAGGATCCATGGGCCTTGTAAGGGCCAACTCATTTATGGGTCTTGTACGGGCCTTTAATGGGACATAGACGGGCCTTTAATGGAAATCGTACGTTTTATGGGCTGACCATAATGGGCCATTAATAGGCCGTATTTGGTGATGCTATGAAAATGGCCCAACAGATTAACGGTCCACAAACGGGCCGACTGTAATGACGGGCTGAATTTGGCCCACAAGCAGAAAATGACAGTAACGGGCCGTAAGTAACCGAATGCTGCAAATGAGCCCAAGAATAAATGGGCCCTCAGAAGGCCGAAAGATAACTGGGGCTGGAAACGGCAACGGAATAACAGGCCGTTAATGGGTATAAAGTGATACACTGTTCATTATGGGCCAGTTTCACCATGGGCCGTTAATGGGTGTAAAGTGATACACTGTTCATTATGGGCCAGTTTCACCACGGGCCATTAATGGGCCAAGAGTTACAAAGGGCCTCATATGGGCCGAAAGACGTCATGGGCCATACATGGGCCAGAAGTGAAAACGGACTGGAATCATATTGGATGGCCCAGATGACGCTACTAGGCCTAATTCGGATAGGGCGTAACGGGCCTTGGGTTAGCGGGCTGTAAATGGGCTATATGCAAACAGGCCGTTAACAGGCTTTCCATGGGCCGGCCTGCCACCTTTTGACCAAGTCAAACGGGCCGGCCTTTTCACAGGAATGGGCCACTGTTGGGCCGTGCCACGTGTCGACGTATCATAGGCGCCTTCTGTCCAATGAGTGGATGACATCTGTCCCAACGATGAGCCGACACGTGTTTCCTCCAGCCAATGATGATTTTACACGTGGAAAATCCCCATTGGTCGGGGCTGTTAACGGGTTATCGGATCCAAAACCCGACCCGATAGCTTAACGGCGTTCTGTTACGGTGGATGCCACGTGTCGGTCACCCTTGACGAAAGCACTTCTGTGACGCGCGATTTATCGTCATGGAAGTTGACACTTCCGTGATGATAATTTTGGTAATGTCATGGAACACTTCTACGACAACACTGGTATGACTATCTTGATTCTGTCATAAAATCGTCATAGATGTACATGCATGACAAAAAATGTGACCTACTGTGACAAACACGTATCATCACGAAAGTGTATTTTTTTGTAGTGCCTCTTGATGCAAACCCATGGAAACAAACCTAACCCCCCATAGAACTCACATGTAGATCATGGGTTAGTACACAAAGCGTAATGGACAATGCTTACCATACCATGGGATCACTCAATCCCTCTCGGTACATCTTGTACGCTTTGTCTGTTGATCAACTTGATTCACTCTTGACTTAGTCTTGATCAACCTTGTATCATGTCTTCTACATGACCACTCTTTGGACAATTCCTTGAATAGCACATTGATCAACAAATGAACTCCTTGAAACCAACAAATGGACTTCAACAAATTCCTATGGACAAATCCTTCAAATATAACTCAAGACAACCATTAGTACATAGAGATTATCATCAATTTCCAAAATCAAACATTGGGGCACCGCATGTTCTTTCAATCTCCCCCATTTTGGTAATTGATGACAATCACTTTCAAGAGAGTTTATATAAGGAATTATGTATCACCATGCAATGCAACAATGATGCATGTGTATGACATGTAAATGCTTAGGAAGAAAATCAAAGCAAGAAGAAATAACTCTGTAAACTTCTCTACAGAACTCTCTGAAACTTCTCCCCCATTGGCATCGACTGCCAAAATGGGCGAAAAGCTTAGAAGGCCAATATAAAAAGTGATCCTCCATAAATTGTGTATTTCTCAAAAAGAGAGGAATGCAATACACATATCCAAATATAAATACTTGGAGGAAGACAAACTATATTGAGGATCCAGAGATTGCAAAAGGATGATATGCCACAAAGACATAACAAAGAGAGAAACAAGCAATCAAGCAATCAAAAGATACCAATTGAAACAAGCAATCAAAGGATACCAATTGAACTAACTAAACCAACGATCCTACGAGCCACATGGAAAAGATATTATGATAAGAGCAAAGAAGTGTTCTATAGAAACTAGAGAAGCTCCCCATGATTTGTGCATTATTTAGTTTTGTATTTGGATAGAACGAGCACAAAATAGGATCATCACTCCCTCAAAATCAATAGAACCTCACAATAAGTGCAAGAGGAGCAAACAGAAAATTTAGCCTATCACTTGCAAGAGAGCAACGGAGTGTTCTAAAGACACTAGTGAATCTCCCCGTGATTTGTGCACTACTTAGAATATTTGCATTATGATACCAAGTGCACAAAATAGGATCATCACTCCCCCAAAATCAATAGAAACTCACAACAAGTACAAGTGGGCTAAGATAAGAGACAAGGCATAGCTCTTGCAACAAGCACATGGTTGAGCAACATGTAAAAGAGGCAACTTACGAATGGGCTCAACCAAAAGGATGTGTGTGAGTCATGGTGAAGCACTTGATAAGACTAATATATGGATGAGCATTAAGCATCGACATAGTCTTAAAGAATGAGATACAAGGTGCAAGACATGTCCCCCCCCCACACACTCAACTAGCAAATGGGTTCACAAGCTCTCCAAAAAGCAACTTAGAAACCAAAGCTTGTGACGACCCATGGTGAAGATAGACAATGATGGCTTTGTCAAGAGGAGGGATACCAAACAAAATGGAAAGCCTCATCAAGACAAGCAAGAGAAAAAGAATCTTCACCAAGCATCAAGGTGCAACGATATAAGACCTGCACTCAAGATGAATCCTTTCACGAAACCACCAAGGAAGAAGGTGGATGTGAAAGAATAAGGATATCAACTAGAGATGTAACTTCTCTCATGTGTATAAGATTCTAGGTGGATCAAAGATATCAATCCCCAAAGAAGCATGCACACACGAAAGAGTTACACAAGGAGAGAACAAGATATCCACAAGGAAGACATAAATATACTAATAAGATATTTGCTTGAAATCATGGCACATGGCTAGATACGGCCTCATAGTATATAAACAAACTCCTACCACATATCCATCAAAGACATCACAACTAGAACAAGAGATCGTCGTTGGGATGATTTGAGAAAGGAAACAAGTACCACAAGATGAAATGAATATCATGCCAAGATGCAACCTACACAAGGTTGAATGCAAGAGAGGAATGCATGAGTAGATACTTGTTACCGAGATAGAATTGGAAGGATGTAGAAGATACCAATTGAAGGTATTAGATAGTAGTTCATTGAACATCCTAGCTTGACTCCAATAAGCACATGGTGACACCACCTTCCTTGTGAGTGAGCCAAGCATCCAATGCATCTCCAATTGTTCCTAGAACAACAACACAAACAAAATGGTACCCAAACTCATTGGGACCAAAGAGTTAGAAACACCAATACATAGGACAAACTCCACATAAATATGTGCACATAGATATGAAAATAAATTTCATGCACATCTCATCCAATTTGAGACTTGGTGGAGTTTCCCCTATTTATTGGGTTAAAGAAAGAAAGCATGCCAAAGAAAATACATGAAGTAAATATGCATGCTAAAGACTTTCAAGAACTGACACCAAATGAAAAAGAAATATCAAGTGAAAAGGATACCAAATGGAGAAATCATCACTTGGAAGATATCAATTAAAAGGTACATCAGGGAATGAGATATCCATTGATCCACGCAAAATGAAGATATCAAACTCCCAAAAGAGAGATGGTTTCAAATAGACCACGCTCTCTACAAAGTTTCATGATGGCACGAAGTACCAAAAAGAAACGGCTTGCCTTCCACCAACACACACTTGATAAGGATCATAAGATGAGTGTTTTTATAGAAAATAGGATAGCTCTCCCAAGAGTAGTGCATTATAGAGAATTTTCATTTGAATACAAAATGCACAAGGTGGGATCACCACATTCACTATATGTAGAAAACACTAGACAAGATCAAGAAATTAACAAGATCCACAAGTGGTATGGAAGACAACGGGAGATGACACAAACCTTGGCAAGAGATAAGGCAAGAAGAAGCAGAAGCCAATGTGAAGATGATCAATAATTTCTACCACATTGGTGAGAACCAATTGTCAAAAGACAAGAAGTATTTGGAAATAATTCCTGGTGGTATATAGCAAGGATATCCAACATCATCTTCACATCAAACACAAGCAAATTGCAATTTGTAAGGCTAACATGTCACCTAGGAACAAGATAATTTACAATATCAATTCTAAGTGACAATACCTCAAATGTACACATTTTCTTGTGTAATATGCACATAGCATATTACTCCCCCATAATGTGATACCAAAAAAACTTAACAAGAGGCAATAAGAGGATCCAACAAAAGATAATTAATAGACTATTTAGAATTTGAATTTCTCATGAGAAGACTTACCACATAGCGAGTAGATAATCTTGTAATATCAATACTAGATGGTATTCCTCATGTACATACATTTATAGGATTATGAGATGCACAAAGAACATCACTCCCCCACAATGGGATGTTCCATTAATCTCTCACAAGAGTCAACTAAGATAGAAACAAGATGCACAAAGGCTCAACGTACGACACACATGTACAAGATGTGCAAACCAACATACACATACTTGTGTGCATCTCCATGGATAGGTCATTGCGTGTGCGTAGATTTTTTTGTTTTCCATGCAACGTTCCCCATCAGAATTCAAGCCTCGCTACGTGCAACCTTGCCCAAATCAAGTCTTAGGGGCTACTACCATGGTCGGCAGTTTTGTTTGTCTTTAAACAAACAGAAAGATATAAGAAATCTTGAAGATAAAATGGGCTTGGGCGGAACTTTACCTGCAGGCCCTATGGCATAATGCTTACTGCTTGCTCAAACCTATAGCGGGCCGCTCCAAGGTACGCATCCACCGAGCTCAGGGCATTAGACTCTTGGTCGCTAAAGGCCGGGCTCCTGAGAGAAGTCTTTCACCGACGATGGTTTGTGGCACTTTCAACCTCAGAATTAGTGGCTGAGAAGGCCTCTGAGTCTTTGGACTAAGGAACTTCAAGGGTAGTTCCCGAAATATGCCGCGCCACTATCTCTCCACCCGGAGCTGTTGTCACTCCGACCCTTGCGCTCGTGAGCATTGAGGAAGGAGTGGAATGCCTGTAAATAGTTAAGTAGTTAAAATCCGGGATGTCATTCCCGTGGAACACTATAATGGGGAGATTACATGGGGATTGAGGGAGCACTTTTGCCTGCCCCCATGACTTTCGCTTATGCCTGAGTTTCTTGCGCCGCTTGCAGGAGGCTCCCTCGAGGGGTCGTCTCTCTGCGTGGATGTTTTGAACGCCATCCCTTTAAAGGAGAAGTTAGGCGACCATGGGCTTGGGGGCAAGGAGCTCGCTTTTGATTAGAGGAAGGGGCGTTACCGATGAAGCTAGCCTCGTTCCTGGTACATAGGGGGCAATGACCACCCTTGAGCCGTCAATCCTCTCCAGATGAAACTTCCTCCCTTCGTTGATGAGGGCTAAATCCTCATCCTCATTAAAGAGGGGGTCCTCCACTCGGTGGTGCGTCTTAGGCTCGGGTGCCGGGCTGCTTATAACCTTGACCCAATGTCTCCATTTCCGTTCAAAACCAGTAAATGGTTGATCAGATAAATTGATTATTGAACAACTCGGATGGACTAGAAAATCAGGGAACACTTACTATGTGGGATTGTAGTTTGACAGCCAATCTTCGAATTGTCGTCGGGTGAAGTCCGTCACCGCCCCCTGAAAGATACCGGTCCTGTTGGTCAAAGAAGCTCTGCCAAATTATTCGTGAAGACTCTTGAATCCTATTGTAGCCGCACAACAGATGAGGGTGATGTCAAAGTGGTTGGACTCTTCGGTTTATTGTCGTGGTCATTAAATCTATTATAGTAAGGCTGATGCTCACTAATTGCTTCACCTGAGCCGCCAGCTTTGGTTATCTCGGCACCTTCCTCTTGGGAGGAGCCCTACAACCTTCAACTATGACGCCTCTTTAGGGGTTCCGAGGAGAATGAGGCGAGTCCGGGCCAAACTAGCTCAAGGAGGGGGACGTCGTCTATGTAAAACCACTCAGTTGGTCAGACGTCGGTATCCTCCCGAGGTGTGACTGATGGGTATTCGGTCCCATTGATCTGGCAGACTTCGGCTGCCTCGACCTTGTATAACTTCTCGGCAGGAGAGCATGGCACTATGCAGAAATACTTCCTCTATAGCCCGAAATGCGCCTCACACCCGAGGTGCATCTCGCAAAGGGAGACGTACCCCACGATATGTAAAATCGATTTGGGGTGAAGTGGTGAAGTTGCAGGCCATAGAAATCCAACAGGCCTCGGAGGAAGGGGTGAATAGGAAATCCTAGGCCATGCAATAAGAAAGACACGAAGCATACTGATACGTCTCCAACATATCTATAATTTTCGATTGTTCCATGCTATTATATTATCTGTTTTGGATGTTTAATGGGCTTTAATATGCTATTTTATATTATTTTTGGGACTAACCTATTAACTAGAGGCCTAGTGCTAGTTTCTGTTTTTTTTGCCAATTTTAGTGTTTTACAGAAAAGGAATATCAAACGGAGTCCAAACGGAATGAAACCTTCGGGAGGATCTTTCTTGGACCAAAAGCAATCCAGAAGACTTGGAGTTGAAGTCTGGGACTCTACAAGGAGGCCACGAGGCAGGAGGGTGCACCCAGGGGGGTAGGCGCACCCCCACCCTCATGGGCCCCTTGTAGCTCCACCGACGTACTTCTTTCGCCTATATATACTCTTATACCCTAGAAACATCAGGGAGAGCCACGAAACCACTTTCCCACCACTGCAACCTTCTGTACCCGTGAGATCCCATCTTGGGGCCTTTTCCGGCGATCTGCCGGAGGGGCAATCGATCACGGAGGGCTTCTACATCAACACCATTGCCTCTCCGATGAACCGTGAGTAGTTTACCACAGACCTTCGGGTCCATAGTTATTAGCTAGATGGCTTCTTCTCTCTCTTTGATTCTCAATACCATGTTCTCCTCGATGTTTTGGAGATCGATTCGATGTAATACTCTTTTGTGGTGTGTTTGCCGAGATCCGATGAATTGTGGATTTATGAACTTGATTATCTATGAATATTATTTGGTTCTTCTCTGATTTCTTATATGCATGATTTGATATCTTTGCAAGTCTCTTTGAATTATTGTGTCACATCCCTAGTTCTGACTATGCCTAGTGCAAGCATTAGAGTGTTACATCATGTTTAAATTTCATTTAAACCTGAGATGGGGATTGACTAAGCCCTAGCACCAAATGAATTCAACTAGGGTCAAAATAAAACCTTTTTCATTGAACTCAAAATGTCCTCTAAAAATGTTCAACATTTCTGGTTTGAGGTGGAAGCATCTACCAAAAATGGTTTATATTTTTGCAGGACATATTTGGTCACTGAATTAAATCATATAGTATTTTCATTTGGGCATTTAAATGCTATTAAATATTCAAATGCTCAAATAATCATAAACTAAAGTGTTTACTGTTGGATATATTCTAAACAGTAGCCATGATTAGTTTCATGATTTTTGAAAGTGTCTGAGTATTTTTTAATAAAGCCCTAAATTTACAGAATAATAGAAAACTGAGATAATTAGAAAAAGAGAGAGAGAGAGAAAGACCCGTACCTGGGCCACTTACCTGTAGCCGGCCCAGCTTCTGCGCGGCCCGTTACTGTGCAGCCCAGCTGCCAGTCATCTTCCTCCCCCTCGCCCCGAAGCAGCTGCGTGCTGGACGCACGCGCGCCGACGCCGGCCACCTCCTGCTTCGCCGTGGCAGCCTCCCCGACTTCCTCGCGACGCCACGGAGACGTCCCCGACCCCCTCTCACTTCTCCCTCGCTCTCTGGACCTCCCTCCCCCTCGCTCCTCTGTTTCCCCTCCCGCGACCGAGCGGAGCTCGCCTTCATCGTCCCCGTACCCATGGCCACCGGCCAACCCTAGCCTCGCCGATGCACCCAGGAGCTCCGCCTCGACCCCCTCTTCCTCCCCACCGATCCACAGCCCTCCGGAAGCCCTGCATCGCCGCCATCGCCGTCGTCTTCTACCTCGGACCCGCCGGCCATATTCGTCAAATTCGCCGGCTCCGGACCGTCCCCGACCTCGCCGAGCGTCCCCTCGTCATCTCCGTGAGTCACTGACCCTCTCCCCTAACTCAGCATGCTTCCCTCCGTGCCGTAGCGCCGTTCCCCACGAGCACCGAAGCCACCGTCCGCCATTGCTGCTGCACGCATAGCCTCCGAGCTTCCCTGGCCTCACTGAGCTGCTCTTAGCGCTCCCCATGACTAGCAGGTGCTGCCCAGCCTCTCCATTTGCTCACTGATGCACCGTAGCGACGCGCCCGAGCACCACCGAACACCATCACCGCCAAAGCTCGTCGCCGGCATGAGTTCCGGCGACCCCACGACCTCCCACTCGGTCCTCTGGATGCGCGGGAGCAAGGGCCATCCCCTGGTGCCCTCAGCGCGCCAAACTGACGCCCCTAGCTCGAATCCGAGCCGCGCCGCCGTGCGGAATGGTCGCTGCCGGCGATACTGCGGCGACTGCCGATGTGGCACGCTTAATTAGCACTAATGACGGCCTAATCAACCCCCTAGGCCACTGACTGTGGGCCCCACCCCTGGCCAAACCTCAGTTAGCGCTGGGTTTGACCGGGATTAGCTCCTGTGTCACTGACGTGTGGCCCCCACACGTCAGGTTTGACCTGGGGCGCCCAGTTGACCCTGCTGACGTCAATGTGACATGGGGCTGACGCAATAAGTATTTTCTGGATTTAATTTAATTCTGAAATTCCAGAAAATGCCTAAAACTTCAATAAATCATAGAAAATTAACCGTAACTCCAAATTAAATAAATTATATATGAAAAATTATCAGAAAAATTCAAGGAATCCATCTGTACCATTTTCATGCATGATAGAACAACTTATAGCTGCTGTTTAGCACAAATCAATTAAATGGCATTTGAATAATCACATATGGAGTTTAAATTTGAATCTTGTATTCAAACCAACTTCATTTAATCTGTTGCTAGTTGCATTAGCTCATGCATCATATTGTGCATTGCATTGATTGTGTTCCCTTCTATGTTGCCGGTAATTGTCCCCTCTCGATAGACGTGATACCGATGATGTGATCGTTGACACTGATGAAGACTCAATGTTATCTTCAGAAGTGCCAGGCAAGCAAAACCCCCTTGTTCATTCCGATACAATCCCACTCTCTCGCTCCTGCTCCCTTTTACTGCATTAGGACAACAACGACATATTTGTTACTTGCTGCGGTAGCTGAACCCCTTCATCCTTTGCATGACCTGTCATTGCCACAGTAAATAGATGAAACCCACTAGCATGAGTAGGAGTTGTTTGAGCCCTGATGTGCCTACTCATTCATGCTTGTTTGTCATGCCTGCTACTGCTTAGAGTTGAGTCAGGTCTGATTCATCGAGGATGAATCAGAGGTGTGTGAACATGTCCTACTATGTGTGAGCTAAGTGTGTGAACACGATTTGGTAAAAGGTGTCGGTGAGAGGCCATGTAGGAGTACATGGTGGGTTGTCTCATTGAAGCCGTCCTTAGGAACTGAGTTCTGTGTTTGTGATCCATGATTCAGCTACTACCATGCATTGGGCCCTGAAATATGACCCCGCTCGACTTCTTATTCACCCTAGTCCTCTGTCCAGGAGTTGCAAGTAGTTTCTGGTGTTTGTAGTATGCTGGAGGCCGTGGATAGCGCTGACCGTAGGGGTGGGCTGTGATGCGGTAGGCACGTGGCCGGGTATACCGGGCGCCCGTTTGGTGTCACGGAACCCTGTTCACATCGTTTGGGGCTGTGAGCGAAACTCCGGCCGGATCTCCTCATGGATGGAACCCGAATAGGCGATAAACCTGGACTAGAGACTTGAGTGTTTAGGTAGGTCGTGGTCTACACCCACGTCAGCTTTCGCTTGAAGTCTGCCGAGCACATGTCGTGTGCAGACGCTAAGTGGTGGAAACATGTATGAAGAAGTACACCCCTGCAGGGTTAACATCATCTATTCGAATAGCCGTGTCCGCGGAAAAGGACTTCTGGGTTGCTTATATCAGTTCATAGACAAGTGAAAGTGGATACTCTAAAATACGCAAGATAAGCGTGAGTGCTATGGATGGCGTTCTCGCAGGGAGACGGGAGCGGATCCATAGTGGTGTATTGATATGGTGAATATGTGGACTCGTGTGCGCCACCTCAAAAGTTACATTGCAGTCGTAGTTCAGGATAGCCACCGAGTCAAAGCTGGCTTACTGCAGTTAAACCCCACCATCCCTTTGTTGATAATGATGCATATGTAGATAGTTTTCATGTAAGTCTTGCTGGGTACATTTGTACTCACGTTTGCCTATTTTATGTTTTTGCAGAGAGACTTCGGTCTCGCTAGTAGTTTCACGTGGACTTCGACGTTTAGCTTGATACCTCAGCTACGATCTTGTGCCCTCGGCAGGATCTGATAGATAGTCAGGCTTCTCAGCCTTTTTCATTTATAGATGTCTGTACTCAGACATGATAGCTTCCGTTTGTGCTTTGACTTGTATGCTCTGAGTGTTGGGTCATGAGACCCATGTTTGTAATATCTCGCTCCTCGGAGCCTATTGAATAAATTACTTGAGTCATAGAGTCATGTTGTGATGCTATGCTGTATTTGCACATATCGAGCATATTGCGTGTATGTTATTGAAATGCTTGGTATGTGTGGGATCTGACCATCTAGTTGTTTATCTTTAGTAGCCTCTCTTACCGGGAAATGTCTCCTAGTGTTTCACTGAGCCATGGTAGCTTGCTACTGCTCCGGAACACTTAGGCTGGCCGGCATGTGTCCTTCTTCGTTCCTGTGTCTGTCCCTTCGGGGAAATGTCACGCGATGAATACCGAAGTCCTGTTAGCCCGCTACAGCCCGGTTCACCGGAGTCCTGCTAGCCCAGTGCTACAGCCTGGATTCGCTCGCTGATGACCGACACGTTCGATGCTGGGTCATGGATGCCTGTCCCTGTAAGTCTGTGCCACTTTGGGTTTACGACTAGCCATGTCAGCCCGGGCTCCTTATCATATGGATGCTAGCGACACTGTCATATACGTGTGCCAAAAGGCGCAAACGGTCCCGGGCAAAGGTAAGGCGACACCCGGGGAATACCGTGCGTGAGGCCGCAAAGTGATATGAGGTGTTACATGCTAGATCGATGTGGCATTGAGTCGGGGTCCTGACAGCGTTGGTATCAGAGCTTGACTGCCTGTAGGATTACCAAGCCAAACTGGTCGAAGTTGAGTCTAGAAATTCTTTAGTTATATAAGGGAATTGATTGTGGGATGGAACGTAAGGCTCTTTTTACTCCTTATACCTCATGGCCTTCTGATCTGAGTCATCTTATCTTTCCTACGGGGATTAAGAACTAGGCTATCTCTTCTTTCTATCAGGATCACGTGTTACTAATCAGTGGACTTATAAGATTGTTGGATTTAAGTCTCAGTTCAGTTCCTACTACTCCCGTATGTTAATTGTTGATCTCGAAACCTTGATATTGTGCTTCTGAGTGGTTATGCCACCATTTTTGTGAATGTCTCAAATCTCTTCTGAGCATTTACAGCCGTTATGCTGTCCGAGTCATTCCAGGTTTCTAAAAAGTCTGATGCATTTGCAAAATCCTTTTCCTCTGGTTTCGATGCTCCTTTATGCCAGCTCAATCACACTAATTGTTGAGTTGAGGTATTCTATTGCCTTGACATTATGTTGGAGTTACTATTATGACCCTAGGTGTCTCAGGGGATCATCTAGTAGTCTAGCCATGATTTATGTTCCAGTGTGATGACTCTGGCCGTCATTATCGAAAGCATCCCGTGATGCCATTTAGTAGTAGGTATTCTATCCCTGGGTTTTGAACCCGAGATTCACCCTACCTGCTTCATGTTGATAGTTTTGCTCGTTCCTTTAGGTTATTAGTAACCTTTGCATTAGTCCTCGATGTTCGTGGTATTCCTTTCTTCCAAATACTATGAACCGCTTATGGCAGATGTTCCTCGCTGATCGAAAGATCACAATCAGAGTGCTCTCGATGGGTTCTCGATTCTACATTGTGACTCTGCCAGTTCTACCTTTCTGCATGGGTTATCAGGAAGAAATATGTGGAATTCGTTCGACATGCTAAACCATGCACCCACAACTCAGAAAATTATATGTTCCTTTGAGTTGTCCCTCTTTAGTTGTCTTCTGACCCTCGTCTATCAATTGATAGTCAAGATTATGTGTGCATTCGTTCATCGATGCCTATTACTCTTGTGGTCCGTCAAGCCATTCTATCGCGGAATGACTAGGAGAAACAAACTCCAGTACCTCTTCCATATCTAGGATTGGGTCAAAACAATTGTACTCCGTAGATCAAAATGCCAATCCAGCTTTTGCTCTGTTCTACCTTGGAGTATTACCATCTTTTATATCGGGATTGTTATAGGAATTGCACACCATCCTATGAACTCTTGGTACAGTAATACTTCTTGCCATCATTGTTCATTCCTCGGTTCCTGTGTTATTGTAAGCGGAATGTCGACAAGTGAATCGTGATGTGTGAATTCAATACTCCTAGCAACCTTGTTGCTTGGTAGTTAATGGACAATAATTTCATTCTTAGCGTGTTGGTTTTGAATCATCATTCTAAGGTTGATCATGCTACCTAGTCCTTGTTCTCGGTGCACTCCTCGATCGATGAGTTAGGATTATTTCAAATCTTCGCTCTATTGATCATATCATCTTGCCTCAAAAGGCAAGATTGTTCTCGAGCCTAGTAATATATCGGTGGTTCGTGATTTTCCGAAGATCTTCTCGGAAGTATTACCAGGTTGTCACCTGACCGCTGTGTTGAGCTCGTGATCAAGTTGGTTTCTTGTGAACCACCCTTCTCCAAGAATCTGTGTTGGATATCCCTGAGCTAGTTGGTTAAGCTAGACAACAACTTGGAGAGTTGGAAGGTAAAAGCTTGCCTGACTTAGTTCGTTCCAAAGGGGTATTCTTGTGTAGTGTGTGTTGAAGAAAGATGATATCTTCATCGATTGGTCCTTGTGATCAGTTGCTGGACCTATTGTCTTATCAATCCTTTGATTTGAGTGTGGGCTATCGTCAAATCAAATCAGTACCAACGATGCTCGTAATGTTGTCTTATTCGTGGTTGATCCCCCGAGCATGCACCATTACATCTTTGGTCTGACCAATGCTATCACCGTGTTCACTTAACTATGGAATTCCTTTTAAAAGGAAACCTAGATGAATTGTTGTTGAGCCCATTGACAACATCCTTATCTCCTCCATGATTTTGTTGAACATTAAGCTAGTGTTGGAAACTTTTGAAAGCATTTGTTCATGCTAGCTCATGAAGCATATGTTTGGATGAAGGTAGTGACTTCCTTTAATTCATGTGCATCTGATGCAAGTTGCCGCCGTGGATTCGAGAAAGTCAATGTTGTTTCCTTTGGAATCATCCCAAATCAGTCATGCACACGTGCGAAGAATGCTGTGGTTTGAAGACTTGCAACCTTCAATCTATATGTATCCCTAGCACACCAAGCCACTGATTGATTGTTCAAGGAGAAGGAGTTCCTTCATAAGAGCTAATCCGGACTTATGTAAGGACTTCGATACCCTCGTTGATGGTTCCCCCTCCTGAACTCGGTAGTGTTTTGTTATAAGACTACTATGTGGTCATGCTTGTCTGGGACAGCGTGGTCACATGTGTGTAGCAGAACCAGCTCATGTTTTGGAGCTTACTATCGTAGTTCATTCCCCGAGAATCTCGCAACGTCATCTCGTCAATTTGTGTTGCAAACTTTCATTTTTCTTTCTAGACTCGATGAGTCTGGAATATCCTGACACCAACCAGATCTGAATCTTAGGCAGATATGATGGTTTGGAACCTTTCCCAAGAACTATAATATTGGTCCCTCTATAACCGGTAAAGTGGATGTCGTGGCCAACACACCCAGCCGGAAGATCCATTATTGTAGTATCTTGATTGAAGAAGTTGGCCACCTCCCCATAGGGATTTCGTAGGATTTACTTCCTAGTTACCCCTATGGATTTCTGTGTTCCGAAGTCCGATCTTTTTACTTGATGTTCTAGATATCAAACCATATCTATGAATGGGTTACGCTAGCACATCAAGGAGAACATTAGAAGCGGAGTGCTAAATGTCTCTCGGTCGATCGTCCAGATTTTGTTCCTTGCCTCGCTAAGGTGAAATCTGAGAAGGTGTTATCTTCCTTTGCATCTGCATCATCCATCATTAGCCATCATGGTGGCAAGTTGTGTTGCCAGGATCCTTGACACGGATATTGGTAAAACCTTGATGACTATGGAAATGCTCAAGTTCTTGAGAGCACGCACAAGCGCTAGGTGTTATCATCGGCACTAACTGGGTTTGCTCTCAGTTTCCTCGGTTATGCTATAACCATTCCAATAGTGGGATAACTCTCTATTGTTGAGCCTCTCCCCAGTTACTAGAATCATTCCCATCATTCGCATTTTGTTCCCAGTTGCACCGCCAATGTGCCATTCTACCATGGGTCCCTTCCATTTCCGGTGATAAGGAAATTCATCCATTACGTTGTCTTCAACAAGGTAATCCACATCATCCAAGTCCGAGTATGCCATTCTACCGACCCCCGCCAATCGATTGCTGTGATTTGCCTTAGGCTGATATAGAGAGTCTCAATGAACTCTATATCAAAGGTAATTCTTTTTGCCACTCAAGATAATAATCTACGAATCACCCTCCTCCAGGATGTTTCGTCGTGGTATCATGGCAATTCAACTCCTCGCTACGTTGACAACCGATCGCCACATTCTTAAGTCTGGAATTGTTGTCTACCTAGTGAACCTCGTCACCTGCTCCACTCCATCCCTCCAGAGGTATGCTTCGTCTCTCAGCTCGAGAGATGTTGCTATGTCATTCCGGGAGTTAATCCTGAGTGGTTCGATCTTCGAAAGATCAGTCCTTCTAGAGTCTCCTTCTTCCCTCCATGTCATGTTGACAGGATTTCTCAGAGCAAGATTTCAAGACAATGATGGTGACTGAATCAACGTTCAACTGAAGTGCACCCTGGATCGTGAAGATTATACTAGTTGCGTTTACCTTTCACCTTACCCTACGCTTGAATCTCGAGACGAGATTCTTGTTTAGTGGGGGTGAGTTGTCACATCCCTAGTTCTGACTATGCCTAGTGCAAGCATTAGAGTGTTACATCATGTTTAAATTTCATTTAAACCTGAGATGGGGATTGACTAAGCCCTAGCACCAAATGAATTCAACTAGGGTCAAAATAAAACCTTTTTCATTGAACTCAAAATGTCCTCTAAAAATGTTCAACATTTCTGGTTTGAGGTGGAAGCATCTACCAAAAATGGTTTATATTTTTGCAGGACATATTTGGTCACTGAATTAAATCATATAGTATTTTCATTTGGGCATTTAAATGCTATTAAATATTCAAATGCTCAAATAATCATAAACTAAAGTGTTTACTGTTGGATATATTCTAAACAGTAGCCATGATTAGTTTCATGATTTTTGAAAGTGTCTGAGTATTTTTTAATAAAGCCCTAAATTTACAGAATAATAGAAAACTGAGATAATTAGAAAAAGAGAGAGAGAGAAAGACCCGTACCTGGGCCACTTACCTGTAGCCGGCCCAGCTTCTGCGCGGCCCGTTACTGTGCAGCCCAGCTGCCAGTCATCTTCCTCCCCCTCGCCCCGAAGCAGCTGCGTGCTGGACGCACGCGCGCCGACGCCGGCCACCTCCTGCTTCGCCGTGGCAGCCTCCCCGACTTCCTCGCGACGCCACGGAGACGTCCCCGACCCCCTCTCACTTCTCCCTCGCTCTCTGGACCTCCCTCCCCCTCGCTCCTCTGTTTCCCCTCCCGCGACCGAGCGGAGCTCGCCGTCATCGTCGCCGTACCCATGGCCACCGGCCACCCCTAGCCTCGCCGATGCACCCAGGAGCTCCGCCTCGACCCCATCTTCCTCCCCACCGATCCACAGCCCTCCGGAAGCCCTGCATCGCCGCCATCGCCGTCGTCTTCTACCTCGGACCCGCCGGCCATCTTCGTCAAATTCGCCGGCTCCGGACTGTCCCCGACCTCGCCGAGCGTCCCCTCGTCATCGCCGTGAGTCACTGACCCTCTCCCCTAACTCAGCATGCTTCCCTCCGTGCCGTAGCACCGTTCCCCACGAGCACCGAAGCCACCGTCCGCCATTGCTGCTGCACGCATAGCCTCCGAGCTTCCCTGGCCTCACTGAGCTGCTCTTAGCGCTCCCCATGACTAGCAGGTGCTACCCAGCCTCTCCATTTGCTCACTGATGCACCGTAGCGACGCGCCTGAGCACCACCGAACACCATCGCCGCCAAAGCTCGTCGCCGGCATGAGTTCTGGCGACCCCACGACCTCCCACTCGGTCCTCTGGATGCGCGGGAGCAAGGGCCATCCCCTGGTGCCCTCAGCGCGCCAAACTGACGCCCCTAGCTCGAATCCGAGCCGCGCCGCCGTGCGGAATGGTCGCCGCCGGCGATACTCCGGCGACTGCCGACGTGGCACGCTTAATTAGCACTAATGACGGCCTAATCAACCCCCTAGGCCACTGACTGTGGGCCCCACCCCTGGCCAAACCTCAGTTAGCGCCGGGTTTGACCGGGATTAGCTCCTGTGTCACTGACGTGTGGCCCCCACACGTCAGGTTTGACCTGGGGCGCCCAGTTGACCCTGCTGACGTCAATGTGACGTGGGGCTGACGCAATAAGTATTTTCTGGATTTAATTTAATTCTGAAATTCCAGAAAATGCCTAAAACTTCAATAAATCATAGAAAATTAACCGTAACTCCAAATTAAATAAATTATATATGAAAAATTATCAGAAAAATTCAAGGAATCCATCTGTACCATTTTCATGCATGATAGAACAACTTATAGCTGCTGTTTAGCACAAATCAATTAAATGGCATTTGAATAATCACATATGGAGTTTAAATTTGAATCTTGTATTCAAACCAACTTCATTTAATCTGTTGCTAGTTGCATTAGCTCAAAACACATTCATTTTGCCATGTCATGATCATGCATCATATTGTGCATTGCATTGATTGTGTTCCCTTCTATGTTGCCGGTAATTGTCCCCTCTCGATAGACGTGATACCGATGATGTGATCGTTGACACTGATGAAGACTCAATGTTATCTTCAGAAGTGCCAGGCAAGCAAAACCCCCTTGTTCATTCCGATACAATCCCACTCTCTCGCTCCTGCTCCCTTTTACTGCATTAGGACAACAACGACATATTTGTTACTTGCTGCGGTAGCTGAACCCCTTCATCCTTTGCATGACCTGTCATTGCCACAGTAAATAGATGAAACCCACTAGCATGAGTAGGAGTTGTTTGAGCCCTGATGTGCCTACTCATTCATGCTTGTTTCTCATGCCTGCTACTGCTTAGAGTTGAGTCAGGTCTGATTCATCGAGGATGAATCAGAGGTGTGTGAACATGTCCTACTATGTGTGAGCTAAGTGTGTGAACACGATTTGGTAAAAGGTGTCGGTGAGAGGCCATGTAGGAGTACATGGTGGGTTGTCTCATTGAAGCCGTCCTTAGGAACTGAGTTCTGTGTTTGTGATCCATGATTCAGCTACTACCATGCATTGGGCCCTGAAATATGACCCCGCTCGACTTCTTATTCACCCTAGTCCTCTGTCCAGGAGTTGCAAGTAGTTTCTGGTGTTTGTAGCTTACTGGAGGCCATGGACAGCGCTGACCGTAGGGGTGGGCTGTGATGCGGTAGGTACGTGGCACGGTGTACCGGATGCCCGTTTGGTATCTCGGGAACCCTGTTCACATCGTTTGGGGCTGTGAGCGAAACTCCGGCCGGATCTCCTCATGGATGGAACCCGAATAGGCGATAAACCTGGACTAGAGACTTGAGTGTTTAGGTAGGTCGTGATCTACACCCACGTCGGCTTTCGCTTGAAGTCTGCCGAGCACATGTCGTGTGCAGACGCTAAGTGGTGGAAACATGTATGAAGAAGTACACCCCTGCAGGGTTAACATCATCTATTCGAATAGCCGTGTCCGCGGAAAAGGACTTCTGGGTTGCTTATATCAGTTCATAGACAAGTGAAAGTGGATACTCTAAAATACGCAAGATAAGCGTGAGTGCTATGGATGGCGTTCTCGCAGGGAGACGGGAGCGGATCCATAGTGGTGTATTGATATGGTGAATATGTGGACTCGTGTGCGCCACCTCAAAAGTTACATTGCAGTCGTAGTTCAGGATAGCCACCGAGTCAAAGCTGGCTTGCTGCAGTTAAACCCCACCATCCCTTTGTTGATAATGATGCATATGTAGATAGTTTTGATGTAAGTCTTGCTGGGTACATTTGTACTCACGTTTGCCTATTTTATGTTTTTGCAGAGAGACTTCGGTCTCGCTAGTAGTTTCACGTGGACTTCGACGTTTAGCTTGATACCTCAGCTACGATCTTGTGCCCTCGGCAGGATCTGATAGATAGTCAGGCTTCTCAGCCTTTTTCATTTATAGATGTCTGTACTCAGACATGATAGCTTCCGTTTGTGCTTTGACTTGTATGCTCTGAGTGTTGGGTCATGAGACCCATGTTTGTAATATCTCGCTCCTCGGAGCCTATTGAATAAATTACTTGAGTCATAGAGTCATGTTGTGATGCTATGCTGTATTTGCACATATCGAGCATATTGCGTGTATGTTATTGAAATGCTTGGTATGTGTGGGATCTGACCATCTAGTTGTTTATCTTTAGTAGCCTCTCTTACCGGGAAATGTCTCCTAGTGTTTCACTGAGCCATGGTAGCTTGCTACTGCTCCGGAACACTTAGGCTGGCCGGCATGTGTCCTTCTTCGTTCCTGTGTCTGTCCCTTCGGGGAAATGTCACGCGATGAATACCGAAGTCCTGTTAGCCCGCTACAGCCCGGTTCACCGGAGTCCTGCTAGCCCAGTGCTACAGCCTGGATTCGCTCGCTGATGACCGACACGTTCGATGCTGGGTCATGGATGCCTGTCCCTGTAAGTTTGTGCCACTTTGGGTTTACGACTAGCCATGTCAGCCCAGGCTCCTTATCATATGGATGCTAGCGACACTGTCATATACGTGTGCCAAAAGGCGCAAACGGTCCCGGGCAAAGGTAAGGCGACACCCGGGGAATACCGTGCGTGAGGCCGCAAAGTGATATGAGGTGTTACATGCTAGATCGATGTGGCATTGAGTCGGGGTCCTGACATATTGGTTTAGTTTGGCCTACTAGATTGATCTTTCTTGCAATGGGAGAAGTGCTTAGCTTTGGGTTCAATCTTGTGGTGTCCTTTCCCAGTGACAGTAGGGGCAGCAAGGCATGTATTGTATTGTTGCCATCGAGGATAAAAAGATGGGGTTTATATCATATTGCTTGAGTTTATCCCTCTACATCATGTCATCTTGCTTAATGCGTTACTCCGTTCTTATGAACTTAATACTCTGGATGCATGCTGGATAGTGGTCGATGTGTGGAGTAATAGTAGTAGATGTAGAATCGTTTCGGTCTACTTGATACGGACTTGATGCCTATTCATGATCATTGCCTTAGATATCTTCATAATTATGCACTCTTCTATCAATTGCTCGGCAGTAATTTGTTCACCCACCGTAATACATGCTATCTTGAGAGAAGCCACTAGTGAAACCTATGGCCCCCGGGTCTCCTCTTTCCTATTATACTACATCTCTTTTGTTTACATCACATCTCGTTTACTATTTTGCAATCTTTACTTTCCAATCTATACAACAAAAATACCAAAAATATTTACTTTACTATCTCTATCAGATCTCACTTTTGTGAGTGACCGTGAAGGGATTGACAACCCCTTTATCACGTTGGTTGCAAGGTTCTTGATTGTTTGTGCAGGTACTAGGTGACTTGTGTGTTGTCTCCTACTGGATTGATACCTTGGTTCTCAAAACTGAGGGAAATACTTATGCTACTTTGCTGCATCACCATTTCCTCTTCAAGGGAAAACCAACGCATGCTCAAGAGGTAGCAAGAAGGATTTCTAGCACCGTTGCCGGGGAGATCTACGCCAAGTCAAGACATACCAAGTACCCATCATAAACTCTTCTCCCTCGCATTACATTATTTTCCATTCGCCTCTCGTTTTCCTCCCCCCCACTTCTAAAACGATTTTTGAAAACCTTTGCCTTTTCTTCGCCCATCTTCCGTTCGATCTTTTGTTCGCTTGTGTTACCATGTGCCCTCTTTTTGCTTGCATCTTCGCTTGCTAAAAGTTTATGGATCCCCATCCACTTGCCAATCTTCTTAAGAGATCCAATTATGTTGAACCAATTGCTTATGAGTTGTGTGCACTAGATTATCTTTATGAGGTTTTGCTTGAAACCCGTGAATTTGAAAATTGTGATGAAGAAATTTATGAAGTGATTCATGATAACTCCTTGAATAAAAAGCATGATTGCAATGATTTTAATATAAATTCTAGTGATGTAAATTGTGTTAATGATATGCAAAACCCTAAGCTTGGGCATGTTGGTTTTGCTATGTCCTCTACTTGTTGTAATGATCATGATTGGGGTGATTCTTCTTATGATCTTGAAAATTTATTTAAGCCCAATGATTAATATAAGATTGATAATAGTGTTTGAAATATTATTGAAAGTGGGTTTGTAAGAATGTCAACTTTAGATCCCACATATTTGGAGAATGTTCAATCTTATGAAATTTTTGATAAAAGTGGGTTTGGAGAGGTCATGACTTTAGTTAATGTTAATCCCGCTATTTTGGAAGAGTGTCAACTTCGCATGCATGTGGATCGTGTTGAGAATATGTTATGTGATAGCTATATTGTTGAATTTTCTTATGATCCTACATGTAATTATTATGAGAGAGGAAAATATGGTTGTAGAAATTTTCATGTTACTCAATTACTTCTCGTTATGTTTAGATTGCTATTGTTTCTTTCCGCTTCCTTGCATATGCCAGTTTTTGCTTGCTATGATAATTTGTTTGCCTATAAGATGCCTATGCATAGGAAGTATGTTATACTTATATGTGTTTGTCACGTGCTATATGGTGCTCTCTTTGTGCTTCAGTTCTTGTCTTTCATGTGAGCATCATCGAAATCTCAATGCCTAGCTAGGGGCGTTAAACGATAGCACTTGTTGGGAGGCAACCCAATTTTATTTGTGTTCTTTGATTTTTGCTCCTGTTTAGTTATAAATAATTCATCTAGATTCTGTTTAGATGTGTTTTTATGTTTTAATTCGTGTTTGTGCCAAGTAGAACCTTTGGGATGACTTGGGTGAAATTTTTGCGATCTTGCTGTAAAAAACCGAAACTTTTGCGCTCATGAGAATAGATATCATTTTTTACTGGAGAGTGATTTTATGTTGATTCTTTTTGAATATGATTAATAGGAAAATTACGCACGTCCACCAATTTATTTTAGAATTTTTGAGTTACAGAAGTATTCGAAACTTACAGATTGCTACAGACTGTTCTGTTTTTGACAGATTCTGTTTTTCGTGTGTTGTTTGCTTATTTTGATGAATCTATTAGTAGTATAGGGGGGTATGAACCATAATGAAGTTGGAATACAGTAGGTTTAACACCAATATAAATAAAAAATGAGTTAATTACAGTACCTTAAAGTGGTGGTTTATTTCCTTATACTAACGGAGCTCATGAGATTTTCTGTTGAAGTTTTGTGTTGTGAAGTTTTCAAGTTTTTGGGTAAAGATTTGATAGATTTTGGAATAAGGAGTGGCAAGAGCCTAAGCTTGGGGATTCCCAAGGCACCCCAAGATAATTCAAGGGCAACCAAAAGCCTAAGCTTGGGGATGCCCCGGAAGGCATCCCCTCTTTCGTCTTCGTCTATCGGTAACTTTACTTGAGGCTATATTTTTATTCACCACATGATATGTGTTTTGCTGGGAGCATCTTGTATGATTTGAGTGTTTGTCTTTTATTTTACCACAATCATCCTTGCTGTACACACCTTTTGGGAGAGACACACATGACTCGGAATTTATTAGAATACTCTATGTGCTTCACTTATATCTTTTGAGATAGACAATTTTGCTCTAGTGCTTCGCTTATATCTTTTTTAGAGCACGATGGTGGTTTTATTTTATAGAAATTATTGATCTCTCATGTTTCACTTATATTATTTTGAGATTCTTTTAGAACAGCATGGTAATTTGCTTTGGTTATAAAATTAGTCCTAATATGATGGGTATCCAAGATGGGTATAATAAAAACTTTCATATAAAGTGCGTTGAATACTATGAGAAGTTTGATGCTTGATGATTGTTTTGAGATATGAGGATGGTGATATTAGAGACATGCTAGTTGAGTAGTTGTGAATTTGAGGAATACTTGTGTTAAAGTTTGTGATTCCCATAGCATGCACGTATGGTGAACCGTTATGTGATGAAGTTGGAGCATGATTTATTTATTGATTCCCTTCCTTATGTGTGGAGGTCGGGATCGCACGATGGTTAACTCCTACCAACCCTTCCCCTAGGAGCATGTGTGTAATACTTTGTTTTGATTACTTGTAGATTTTTGCAATAAGTATGTGAGTTCTTTTTGACTAATATTGAGTCCTTGGATTATACGCACTCTCACCCTTCCACCCTTGCTAGCCTCTCTAGTACCGCGCAACTTTCGCCGGTACCATACACCCACCATATACCTTCCTCAAAACAGCCACCATACCTACCTATTATGGCATTTCCATAGCCATTCCAAGATATATTGCCATGCAACTTTCCACTATTCTGTTTATTATGACACGCTCCATCATTGTCATATTGCTAGCATGATCATGTAGTTGACATTGTATTTGTGGCAAATCCACCATTCATAATTTTTCATACATGTCACTCTTGAATCATTGCACATCCCGGTACACCGCCGGAGGCATTCACATAGAGTCATATTTTGTTCTAAGTATTGAGTTGTAATTCTTGAGTTGTAAGTAAATAAAAGTGTGATGATCTTCATTATTAGAGCATTGTCCCAGTGAGGAAAGGATGATGGAGACTATGATTCCCCCATAAGTCAGGATGAGACTCCGGACTAAAAAAAAGAGGCCATAAAAAAAGAGAGAAAGGCCCAAATAAAAAAATGAGAGAAAAAGAGAGAAGGGGCAATGCTACTATCCTTTTACCACACTTGTGCTTCAAAGTAGCACCATGACCTTCATGATAGAGAGTCTCCTATGTTGACACTTCCATATACTAGTGGGAATTTTTCATTATAGGACTTGGCTTGTATATTCCAAAGATGGGCTTCCTCAAAAGTGCCCTAGGTCTTCATGAGCAAGCATGTTGGATGCACACCCACTTAGTTTTTCTTGTTGAGCTTTCATACACTTATAACTCTAGTGCATCCGTTGCATGGCAATCCCTACTCACTCACATTGATATCTATTGATGGGCATCTCCATAGCCCGTTGATACGCCTAGTTGATGTGAGACTATCTTCTCCTTTTTTGTCTTCTCCACAACCACCATTCTATTCCACATATAGTGGTGTCCATGGCTCACGTTCATGTATTGCGTGAAGATTGAAAAAGTTTGAAAATACTAAAGTATGAAACAATTGCTTGGCTGAAACTGGGGTTGTACATGATTAAATACTTTGTGTGATGAAGATAGAGCATAGCCAGACTATATGATTTTGTAGGGATAGCTTTCTTTGGCCATGTTATTTTGAGAAGACATAATTGCTTTGTTAGTATGTTTGAAGTATTATTGTTTTTATGTCAATATTAAACTTTTGTCTTGAATCTTTCGGATATGAACATTCATGCCACAATAAAGAAAATCACATTAAGAAATATGCTAGGTAGCATTCCACATCAAAAATTCTGTTTTTATCATTTACCTACTCGAGGACGAGCAGTAATTAAGCTTGGGGATGCTTGATACGCCTCCAATGTATCTATAATTTTTGATTGTTCCATGCTATTATATTATCTGTTTTGGATGTTTAATGGGCTTTAATATGCTCTTTTATATTATTTTCGGGACTAACCTACTAACTGGAGGCCCAACGCCAGTTTCTGTTTTTTTGTGCCTATTTTAGTGTTTTATAGAAAAGGAATATCAAACGGAGTCCAAACGGAATGAAACCTTCGCGAGGATCTTTATTGGACCAAAAGCAATCCAGAAGACTTGGAGTTGAAGTCTGGGACTCTACAAGGAGTCCACGAGGCAGGAGGGCATGCCCAGGGGGTAAGCATGCACCCCACCCTCGTGGGCCCCTCGTAGCTCCACCGACATACTTCTTTCGCCTATATATACTCTTATACCCTAGAAACATCAGGGGGAGCCACGAAACCACTTTTCCACCGCCGCAACCTTCTGTACCCGTGTGATCCCATCTTGGGGCCTTTTTCGATGATCTGTTGGAGGGGGAATCGATCATGGAGGGCTTCTACATCAACACCATTGCCTCTCTGATGAACCGTGAGTAGTTTACCACAGACCTTCAGGTCCATAGTTATTAGCAAGATGGCTTCTTCTCTCTCTTTGAATCTCAACACCATGTTCTCCTCGATGTTCTTGAAGATCTATTCGATGTAATACTCTTTTGCGGTGTGTTTGCCGAGATCCGATGAATTGTGGATTTATGAACTTGATTATCTATGAATATTATTTGGTTCTTCTCTGATTTCTTATATCCATGATTTGATATATTTGCAAGTCTCTTTGAATTATCGGTTTAGTTTGGCCTACTAGATTGATCTTTCTTGCAATGGGAGAAGTGCTTAGCTTTGGGTTCAATCTTGTGGTGTCCTTTCCCAGTGACAGTAGGGGCAGCAAGGCACGTATTGTATTGTTGCCATGGAGGATAAAAAGATGGGGTTTATATCATATTGCTTGAGTTTATCCCTCTACATCATGTCATCTTGCTTAATGTGTTACTCCGTTTTTATGAACTTAATACTCTAGATGCATGCTGGATAGCGGTCGATGTGTGGAGTAATAGTAGTAGATGTAGAATCATTTCGTTCTACTTGACAGAGACGTGATGCCTATGTTCATGATCATTGCCTTAGATGTCTTCATAATTATGCGCTCTTCTATCAATTGCTCGGCAGTAATTTGTTCACCCACCGTAATACATGCTATCTTGAGAGAAGCCACTAGTGAAACCTATGGCCCCTGGGTCTCCTCTTTCCTATTATATTACATCTCTTTTGTTTACATCGCATCTCATTTACTATTTTGCAATCTTTACTTTCTAATCTATACAACAAAAATACAAAAACTATTTACATTACTATCTCTATCAGATCTCACTTTTGCGAGTGACCGTGAAGGGATTGACAACCCCTTTATCGCGTTGGTTGCAAGGTTCTTGATTGTTTGTGCAGGTACTAGGTGACTTGTGTGTCGTCTCCTACTGGACTGATACCTTGGTTCTCAAAACTGAGGGAAATACTTACGCTACTTTGCTGCATCACCCTTTCCTCTTCAAGGAAAAACCAACGCATGCTCAAGAGGTAGCACATACCCTTTCGTCCTCTCGATGGGAAGGATGACTCTCCATGTGTACCTGCCCATTGATGGACGTTAATCCTGCGCAAGTTGCTGACATATCTGAATCTGATAGGTATCCTTGGATAGCCAGGCGCTTCAATTGGATGCATGAGGCGGCACAGCTGCCCCAGTCACCTCTAACGGGGTTGTGAGAGCGCCTCGAAGAACCCGCATCGCTCGCCATGGGAAGCTCTCAAGGTTGGACTTGGGACGAGGGGAGAACTTATGCGGTTTGCTCGAAAGAAGGGGTCGGTGCGCATTGCAAATCTGCACGTCTGCCGCGCAAATAAAAAGGGCGAAAGCCGACGCTTTGATATTTTGTCATAAAGCGACTCGATTCCCTATAAGACGCTATTACCAAGGTAAAAAATTAGATGCCATGTGCGATAGGGCTAGGCCCACCCTGCAAGGTTGCTGACCTTGCCGAGGACTTTCCGAAGCTGAGCTGGAGGAATCATTCACGGGAACTTGCCTATTGAGCCAAAGACTCTTGGACCAAAGTCCAAGAACGTCATCCTTGGCATCAAAGACCTGTTAAGGGGCTACTGACGGTGTCCTGGAGTAGGGGGTGCTAACCTAGTCGGCCCATGCTCCTCGGGAAGGGCTGATGGGCCCTCATTCATCTCGAGGTGGACTCCGGAGGCTTGATACATCTCCAACGTTGTTCCATGCTATTATAGTTTCCTAATGTTTTAGAATTTTTCGAGTTCGAGAAAAGCCCCATCAAGATTGCAAAAACCAAGGATGACAACACTTGAAACTATGCATTACGCCTAGCTAGGGGCGTAAAATGATAGCGCTAGTTTGGAGGCAACCCAATAGTTATCTTATTTTTTTCTAGTTATTTTTATGTTTGTTGTGTGAATACAATTATGCTACTATTATGATTGTGTTTTTGAGTTTTAATTAGTGTTTGTGCCAAGTAAAGCCTCTGGGATAATTTGGATGGTAGTTGCTTTGACTCTGTGCACAAATAGAAACTTTTGCGTCCAGTATTAGAATTGTTAAAATTTGGTGGAGCTTGATAAAATTCTTAATTTCTCACACGGGATTGATAAACAAATTGCCCATGTTTTCCTAATGTTTCAGAATTTCTCGAGTTACGGAAGTATTGTCATTGTTCGAATTATTATAGACTATTATGTTTTTGACAGATTCTATTTTTGTTGCATTGTTTGCTTGTTTTGATGAATCTATGGATTTGTATCGGAGGTATTGCTACTTCTTGAGCTTGCGTTGGTTTTTCCCTTGAAGAGGAAAGGGTGATGCAGCAAAGTAGAGATACGTATTTTTCTCAGTTAGAGATCCAAGGTATCAATCCAGTAGGAGACAATGCACAAATCACCAAGACCTGCACAAACAATCAAACAACTTGCACCCAACGCGATAAAGGGGTTGTTAATCCCTTCATGGTTACTTGCAAAAGTGAGATTTGATAGGGATAGAATAAACTAAACAAAAGATAAAGTAAACATTTTTGTTTTTTTGGTTTATAGATCGGAAAGTAAAAGATTGTAAAATAGTAGATCAGAAACTTATATGATGGAAAATAGACCCAGGGGCCATAGGTTTCACTAGTGGCTTCTCTCAAGATGGCAAATAATACGGTGGGTGAACAAATTACTGTCGAGCAATTGATAGAAAAGCGCAAGGTTATGCCGATATCTAAGGCAATGATTATGAAATATAGGCATCATGTCTGTGTCAAGTAGACCAAAACGATTCTGCATCTACTACTATTACTCCACACATCGACCGACTCCTGCCTGCATCTAGAGTATTAAGTTCATGAAGAACAGAGTAACGTATTAAGTAAGATGACATGATGTAGAGGAATAAACTCAAGAAATATGATGTGAACCCCATCTTTTTATCCTCGATGGCAACAATACAATACGTGCCTTGCCGCCCCTACTGTCACTGGGAAAGGGCACCGCACGATTGAACCCAAAGCTAAGCACTTCTCCCATTGCAAGAAAAACCAATCTAGTTGGCCAAACTAAACCGATAGTTCGAAGACAATTACAAAGATATTATATCATGCATATAAGAATTCTGAGAAGATTCAAATAATATTCATAGATAAGCTGATCATAAATCCACAATTCAACGAATCTCGACAAACACACCACAAAAGAAGATTACATCGGATAGATCTCCAAGAACATCGAGGAGAACATGGTATTGAGAATCAAAGAGAGAGAGAAGAAGCCATCTAGCTACTAGTTATGGACCCATAGGCAGTGGTATAGTGTTTTCATGGATGCTTCTGGTGGTCTGGGGATATATGTGAATATATAGGGCCAAGGGTTAGGTCAGAGGAGTCCCGAGGAGGCGGCAGGGCAGCGGACGCGCCCTACCCCTAGGTGCGCCTCCACCCTTGTCGCCGCCTCGCTGCTCTTCTGACTTCATCTCCAAGTCTCCGGGGTGTCTTATGGTCCAAGAAAAATCATCGCGAAGGTTTTATTCCGTTAGGACTCCATTTGGTATTCCTTTTCTGCGAAACTCAAAAACAAGGAAAAAAACAGAAACTGGCACTGGGCTCTAGGTTAATAGGTTAGTCCCAAAAATAATATAAAATAGCAAATTAATGCATATAAAACATCCAAAACAGATAATATAATAGCATGGAACAATAAAAAATTATAGATACGTTGGAGACGTATCAAGCATCCCCAAGCTTAATTCATGCTCGTCCTCGAGTAGGTAAATGATAAAAACAGAATTTTTGATGTGGAATGCTACCTAACGTATTTATCCATAATTTTTATTTATTGTGGCATGAATGTTCAGATACATAAGATTCAAAACAAAAGTTTAATATTGACATAAAATAATAACACTTCAAGCATACTAACAAGGCAATTATGTCTTCTTGAAATAACATGGCCAAAGAAAGTTATCCCTACAAAATCATATAGTCTGGCTATGCTCCATCTTCATCACACAAAATATTCAAATCATGCACACCCCAGATGACAAGCCAAGCAATTGTTTCATACTTGTTCTCAAAACTTTTCAACTTTGGCGCAATACATGAGCATGAGCCATGGACATAACATTGTAGGTGGAATAGGATATGATGGTTGTGGAGAAGACAAAAAGAGGGAGATAGTCTCACATCAACTATCAACGGGCTATGTAGATGCCCATCAATAGATATCAATGTGAGTGAGTAGGGATTGCCATGCAACGAATGCACTAGAGCTATAAGTTTATGAAAGCTCAGAAAGAAAAACTAAGTGGGTGTGCATCCAACTTGCTTGCTCATGAAGACCTAGGGCGATTTGACGAAGCCCAACGTTGGAATATACAAGCCAAGTTCTATAATGAAAATTTCCCACTAGTATATGAAAATGACGAAATAGGAGACTCTCTATCATGAAGATCATGGTGCTACTTTGAAGCACAAGTGTGGAAAAAGGATAGTAACATTGCCCCTTCTCTCTTTTTCTCTCATTTTTTGTTTGGCTTCTTTGGCCTCCTTTTTTTATTTCCTCACATGGGACAATGCTCTAATAATGATGATCATCACACTTCTATTTACTTACAACTCAAGAATTACAACTCGATACTTAGAACAAAAATATGACTCTATATGAATGCCTCCATCGGTGTTCCGGGATGTGCAATGACTCAAGAGTGACATGTATGAAAGAATTATGAAAGGTGGCTTTGCCACAAATACGATGTCAACTACATGATCATGCAAAGCAATATGACAATGATGAAGCGTGTCATAATAAACGAAACAATGGAAAGTTGCATGGTAATATATCTCGGAATGGCTATGAAATTGCCATAAGAGGTAGGTACGGTGGCTGTTTTGAGGAAGGTATATGGTGGGTGTATGCTACCGGCGAAATTTGCACAGTAATAGAGAGGCTAGCAATGGTGGAAGGGTGAGAGTGCATATAATCCATGGACTCAACATTAGTCATAAAGAACTCACATACTTATTGCAAAAATCTATTAGTCATCAAAACAAAGTACTACGCGCATGCTCCTAGGGGGATAGATTGGTAGGAAAATACCATCGCTCATCCCCGACTGCCACTCATAAGGAAGACAATCAATAAATACCTCATGCTCCAACTTCGTTACATAACGGTTCACCATACGTGCATGCTATGGGAATCACAAACCTCAACACAAGTATTTCTCCAATTCACAGTTACTCACTAGCATGACTCTAATATCACCATATTTATATGTCAAAACAATCATAAGGAATCAAACTTCTCATAGTATTCAATGCACTTTATATGAAAGTTTTTTATTATATCCCTCTTGGATGCCTATCATATTAGGACTAATTTTATAACCAAAGCAAATTACCATGCTGTTTAAAAAGACTCTCAAAATAAAACCACCGCCGTGCTCTAGAAAGATATAAGTGAAGCACTAGAGCAATATTGCCTAGCTCAAAATATAACTGTGAAGCACATAGAGTATTCTAATAAATCACAATTCATGCGTGTCCCTCTCAAAAGGTGTGTACATCAAGGATGATTGTGGCAAACTAAAAAGCAAAGACTCAAATCATACAAGATGCACCAAGCAAAACACATATCATGTGGTGAATAAAAATATAGCCTCAAGTAAAGTTAGCAATAGACGAAGATGAAAGAGGGGATGCCTTCCGGGGCATCCCCAAGCTTAGGCTCTTGGTTGTCCTTGAATATTACCTTGGGGTGCCTTGGGCATCCCCAAGCTTAGGATCTTGGTTGTCCTTGAATATTACCTTGGGGTGCCTTGGGCATCCCCAATCTTAGGCTCTTGCCACTCCTTATTCAATAGTCCATCAAATCCTTACCCAAAACTTGAAAACTTCACAACACAAAACTCAACAGAAAATCTCATAAGCTCCATTAGTATAAGAAAATAAATCACCACTTTTGATATTATTGTGAACTCATTCTTTATTTATATTGGTGTAATATCTACTATATTCAAACTTTCCATGGTTCATACCCCCCCCCCCGATGCTACCCATAGATTCATCAAAATAAGCAAACAACACATAGAAAACAGAATCTATCAAAAATAGAACATTCTATAGCAATCTGGAAACTTCGAATACTTCTGTAACTCCAAAATTTCTGAAATATTAGGAAAACCTGAGAAATTTGTGTACCAATTCTGTTCAAGAAGAATCAGATCAAAAACACGCTTCTATGAATTATGAAAATTATTTTCCTGGGCGCAAAAGTTTTTGTTTTTCAGCTAGATCAAAACAACTATCACCATAAGCCATCCCAAAGGTCTTACTTGGCACAAACACTAATTAAAACACAAAGCCACATCTAACCAGAGGATAGAATAATTATTCAAAGCAAAACAAGAGCAAAAAGCAAAGAACAAAAATAAAATTGGGTTGTCTCCCAACAAGCGCTATTGTTTAACGCCCTTAGCTAGGCATAAAAACACTAATAGATCTTAGTATTGTCATCTTTGGTATGCAATTCCTCAATTGCACACTTATAATACTTAGGAGATTCTTTGGTTTTGTCCATGATCAAACTCCTAGGCAAGAAATCAAGAAATTCATTCGTGGCAATTGGTTCCTTAATAATATAGAGAAAATTGGGGTGAACACTTATGGTTTTGAGATCTTCATTTTCCTTACTAGAAGATTCACCCTTATTTTTAGGAACGTAAATAAACTTTGTAGTCTTAGTAGGAGGAAGATTTTGAGTAGTTTTAACAGAGGAAAAAGTGGAACCCAAGTTGGTAATAATGTCTTCTAGTTTGCCAATTCTAGTAGAATCTTGATCTATCTTTTCATTAACTATAGGTTCCTTTTCTCTAAGATTCTTTAAAGTAACTCCTACCTTAGATCCTACCTTGATTAATCTAATTATGAATCTTTTTATCCAAATTTTCAATCAACTCTACAGTGGCAATTTTATTCTCAATAATATCAAGCCTTTGCATCACATGTTCTACGGTTAAAGCAGTTCCATTGATCAAAAGAGGTGGCGGGCCTAACAAATCTAGCATAGCATTGTAATAACCAAAAGTATGGCTCCCCAAGAAATTCCCTCCAGTAATAGTATCTAGAACATATCTATTCCAAGGAGTAACACCCACATAAAAATTGCGAAGGAGAACGGTAGTAGATTGCTTCCGAGTAGATCTATTCTGAGCATTGCAAATTATATACCAAGCATATTTTAAATTTTCTCCCTCCCTTTGTTTAAAGCTAAGAACCTCATTATCGGGAGTGCTAACAATAATAGAAGTACTAGCCATGAGAGCAAGACAAGCGAACTAGCGTCTGAGCAAATAAAAAGAAAACGAAGAAGACAAATGGAAGAGGGGCGAAGAAAAATGGCGAAGAGAAGGGAGAAAAAAGGGCGAATCTTTTTGAAAATAGTTTTAGAAGTGGGGGAGAGGAAAACGAGAGGCAAATGGCGAATAACATAATGCAAGAGATGAGAGTTTTATGATGGTTACTTGGTATGACTTGACTTGGCGTACATCTCCTCGGCAACGGCGCCAGAAATTCTTCCTGCTACTTCTTGAGCTTGCGTTGGTTTTTTGCTTGAAGAGGAAAGGGTGATGCAGCAAAGTAGAGATAAATATTTCCATTAGTTAGAGAACCAAGGTATCAATCCAGTAGGAGGCAACGCACAAATCACCAAGACCTGCACAAACAATCAAACAACTTGCACCCAACACGATAAAGGGGTTGCCAATCCCTTCACAGCTACTTGCAAAAGTGAGATTTGATAGAGATAGAATAAACTAAGCAAAAGATAAAGTAAACATTTTTGGTATTTTTGGTTTATAGATCGGAAAGTAAAAGATTGCAAAATAGTAGATCGGAAACTTATATGATGGAAAATAGACCCAAGAGCCATAGGTTTCACTAGTGGCTTCTCTCAAGATGGCAAATAATATGGTGGGTGAATAAATTACTGTCGAGCAATTGATAGAAAAGCGCAAAGTTATGACAATATCTAAGGCAATGATTATGAAATATAGGCATCACGTCCGTGTCAAGTAGACCGAAATGGTTCTTTATCTACTACTATTACTCCACACATTGACCGACTCTTGCCTGCATCTAGAGTAATAAGTTCATGAAGTACAGAGTAACACATTAAGTAAGATGACATGATGTAGAGGAATAAACTCGAGCAATATGATGTAAACCCCATATTTTTATGCTCGATGGCAACAATACAATACGTGTCTTACTGCCCCTACTGTCACTAGGAAAGGACACCGCAAGATTGAACCCAAAGCTAAGCACTTCTCCCATTGCAAGAAAAACCAATCTAGTTGGCCAAACTAAAGCGATAGTTCAAAGAGAATTACAAAGATATCAAATCATGCATATAAGAATTCAGAGAAGATTCAAATATTATTCATAGATAAGTTGATCATCAATCCACAATTCATCGGATCTCGACAAACACACCGCAAAAGAAAATTACATCAGATAGATCTCCAAGAACATCAAGGAGAACGTGGTATTGAGAATCAAAGAGAGAGAAGAAGTCATCTAGCTACTAGCTATGGACCCGTAGGTCTGAGCTAAACTACTCATGCTTCATCGGAAGGGCAATAGAGTTGATGTAGTAGCCCTCCGTGATTGAATCCCCCTCCGACAGGATGCCGAAAAAGGCCCCTAGATGGGATCTCATGGGTACAAAAGGTTGCGGCGGTGGAAAAGTGTTTTCGTGTTTGCTTCTGGTGGTTTGGGGATATATGTGAATATATAGGGCCAAGGGTTAGGTCAGAGGAGTCTTGAGGAGGCGGCAAGGCAAGGGTGCACGCCCTACCCCCCCGGGCGCGCACTCCCCCCTTGCCGCCGCCTCGCGGCTCTCCTGACTTCATCTCCAAGTCTCCGGGGTGTCTTCTAGTCCAAGAAAAATCATCGCGAAGGTTTTATTTCGTTTGAACTCCGTTTGGCATTCCTTTTCAGCGAAGCTCAAAAACAAGGAAAAACAGAAAACTGGCACTGGGCTCTAGGTTTATAGGTTAGTCCCAAAAATAATATGAAATAGCATATTAATGCATATAAAACATCCAAAACAGATAATATAATAGCATGGAACAATAAAAAATTATAGACGTTGGAGACTTATCAGGTATAAGCCATGGTGAAGTTAGAATACAGTAGGTATAATGCAATAATAAAATATGAATGCATTTACAACAGTACCTAAAGTAGTGATTTTCTTTGTTATACTAATAGATTTCACGAAGGTTTTTGTTGAGTTTTGTGTGCTGAAGTTTTCAAGTTTTGAGTGAGATCACAATGGATGAAAGAATAAGGAGTGGCAAGAGCCTAAGCTTGGGGATGCCCGAGCCACCCCAAGGTAATATTCAAGGACTCCCAAACATCCAAGCTTGGGGATACCCCGGAAAGCATCCCCCTCTTTCTTCTACCAACTATCGGTAATTTTACTTGGAGCTATACTTTTTTTCATCACATGATATGAGTTTTGCTTCGAGTGTCGTGTATTATATGAGTCTTTGCTTTGTTTGGTTTGTAGTTTGTCACAATCATATTTGCCGGACACACCTTTTTGAGAGGGACACACATTATTCGTGATTTATCAGAATACTCTATGTGCTTCACTTATATCTTTTGTGCTAGGCAATTGCTCTAGTGCTTCACTTATATCTTTTATAACACGGTGGTGGTTATATTTCAATGAAAGTAGTTGCACTCTCATGCTTCACCTATATCTTTTTGAGAGTTAACAATAGTAATGGCAATTAGTACAAGTTATGAATTTGGTCCTAATATGATAGGTATTCAAGAGGGATATAACAAAACCTTTCATGTCGATCACTGAATATGATAAGTTTGACTCCTCGCAATAGTTTTGCGATATAAAGGTGGTAATATGTGGGTTGTGCTAGTGATTAATTATGGTTTAGTAAAAATATTGGTGTTATGGTTTGTGATTCCCGAAGCATGCACGTATATCTCTCGTTATGCTATGAAGTTGAAGCATAATTTATTATTGATTGTCTTCCTTATGGGTGGTGGTCGGGGACGAGCGATGGTCTTTTCCTACCAATCTATCCTCCTAGGGGCATGCGTAGTAGTACTTTGCTTCGAGAGCGAGTCCATGGATTATACGCACTCTCATCTTTTCACCATTTGCTAGCCTCTTTGGTACCGTGCATTGCCCTTTCTCACCTTGAGATATGGTGCAAACTCCGTCAGTGCATCCAAACCCCGTGACATGATACACTCTATTACACATAAGCCTCCTTATATCTTCCTCAAAACAGCCACCATACCTATCTATTATGGCATTTCCTTAGCCATTCCGAGATATATTGCCATGCAACTTCCACCGTTCCGTTATTATGACACACATCATCATTGTCATATTGCTTTGCATGATCACATAGCTGACATAGTATTTGTGGCTCAACAACCATTCATTATTTTTTATACATGTTACGCTAGATCATTGCACATCCTGGTACACCTCCAGTGGCATTCATGTAGAGTCATATTTTGTTCTAGTATCGAGTTGTAATTTTTGAGTTTTAAGTAAATAGAAGTGTGATGATCATCATATTCATTATTAGAGCATTGTCCCAAGTGAGGAAAGGATGATGGAGGCTATGATTACCCCCACGAGTCGGGATGAGACTCTGACGGAAAAAGAGAGGCCAAATAGAGCCCACAAAAAAACAAAAAGGAGAGGCCAAAAAGCCCAACAAAAAAATGATAGAAAAAGAGAGAAGGGGCAATGTTACTTTCCTTTCAACACTTGTGCTTCAAAGTAGCACCATATTTTTCATATATAGAGTCTCCTATGAATTATGAGTTTATGATTAGATTATCAATGAATATTATTTGAGTCTTCTCTGAACTCTTTTATGCATGATTATTATAGCTTTGTATTTCTCTCTGATTTATTTATTTAGTTTGGCCAACTAGATTAATTTTTCTTGCAATGGGAGAGGTGCATTATGATGGGTTCAATCTTGCAGTGATCTATATCCCAGTGACAGAAAGGGACAAGACACATATTTGTATTGTTGCCATTAAGGATAAAACGATGGGGTTTATTCATATTGATTGAGGTTACTTTGTCTACATCATGTCATCTTGCTTGAGGCGTTACTCCGTTCTTTATGAACTTAATACTCTAGATGCATGCTTGATAGCGGTAGACGTGTGGAGTAGTATTAATAGATGCAGGCAGGAGTCGGTATACTTGTCTCGAACGTGATGCCTTATACATGATCATTGCCTTGGATATCGTCCTGATTCTATCAATTGCCCAACAGTAATTTGTTTACCCACTATATGCTATTTTCAAGGGAGAAACCTCTAGTGAAAACTATGGCCCCCAGGTCTATATTTTTATCATATATTAAAAATACAAAAATACTTTGCTACAGCCTTATTTACTTTTTTTATTTATCTATCTATCACTACGAGATTTGATCCTTGCAATTAACCGCCAAGGGATTGACAACCCTTTGTTTGCGTTGGGTGCAAGTATTTGTTATTTTGTGTGTAGGTACTGCTAATGAGGTGCTGCTTGGTTCTCCTACTGGATTGATAACCTTGTTTCTTAACTCAGGGAAATACTTATCTCTACTGTACTGCATCATCCTCTCCTCTTCGGGAAAATCCCAACGCAGCTAGCAAGTAGCAGGAAGAATTTCCGGCGCCGTTGCCGGGGCGACATCAACAACATCTATCAAGTTCCATCGCATAAACATTCATCTCCTTGCATTTAGATTATTTGCCATTTGCCTATCATTTTCATCTACCGAAGACTTGCCGTATACTCCAAGACTTTTCCCACCGCCTCCACGCCAAGATACCGACCTTGTAACCCTAGATGCCTGATACGTCTCCAACGTATCTATAATTTTTGATTGTTCCATGCTATTATATTATCTATTTTGGATGTTTTATATGCATTAATATGCCATTTTATATTATTTTTGGGACTAACCTATTAACCTAGAGCCCACTGCCAGTTTCTATTTTTTCCTTGTTTTTGAGTTTTACAGAAAAGGAATATCAAACGAAGTCCAAACGGAATAAAACTTTTGTGATATTTTTTCTTGGACCAGAAGACACCTACGAGACTTGGAGAGGAGGTCAGAAGACCTACAAGGCGGTGACAAGCCATAGGGGCACGCCCTAGGGGCGGCGCCCCTGGTTTGTGCCCCCCTGGAGGTCCTCTAACCCTAATCTTCGGCCTATAAATTCTCAAATATTCCCAAACCAACAGAAGCATACAGAAAAATACTTTTCCGCCGCCGCAAGCCTCTATTCCCATGAGATCGCATTTGGGGCCTTTTCCAGCGATCTGCCGAAGGGGGATTCGATCACGGAGGGCTTCGACATCAACTCTATTGCCCTACCGATGAAGTGTGAGTTGTTTACCACAGACCTACGGGTCCATAACTAGTATCTATATGGCTTCTTCTCTCTCTATGATCTACAATACGATGTTCTCCTCGATGTTCTTGGAGTTATATCCGATGTAATATTCTTTTGCGATGTGTTTGTCGAGATTCGATGAACTGTGGATTTATGATCAGATTATCTATGAATATTATTTGAATCTTCTCTGAATTCTTTTGTGCATGATTAAATATCTTTGTATTTCTCTTCAAATTATCTGTTTGGTTTGGCCAACTAGATTGGTATTTCTTGCAATGGGAGAGGTGCTTAGTTTTGGGTTCAATCTTGGGGTGTCCTCACCCAGTGACAAAGTAGGGGTAGCGAAACACGTATTGTATTGTTGCCATCAAGGGTTAAAAGATGGGGTTTATATCATATTGCTTGAGTTTATCCCTCTACATCATGTCATCATACTTAAAGCGTTTATCCATTCTTATGAACTTAATACTTTAGATGCATGCTGGATAGCGGTCGATGTGTGGAGTAATAGTATAGTAGATGCAGAATCATTTCGGTCTACTTGACACGGACGTGATGCCTATATTCATAATCATTGCCTTGGATATCATCATAACTTTGCGCTTTTCTATCATTTGCTTGACAATAATTTTTTCACCCACCGTATGTTTTCTTTCAAGAGAGAAGCCTCTAGTGAAACCTATGGCCCCCGGGTCTATTTACCATCATATATTTTCAGATATATAAAAGCAAAAACCCAAAAATACCTTGCTGCAATTTATTTGTTTTTACTTTGTTTTACGTTTTAGTAATCTTTTATATCTATCTCTATCAGATCTCATCCTTGCAAGTGACCGTGAAGGGATTGACAACCCCTTTGTCGCGTTGGGTGCAAGTGTTTGATTGTTTGTGTAGGTGCATAGATTGGAGAGTTGCTTGTACCTCCTACTGGATTGATACCTTGGTTCTCTTACTGAGGGAAATACTTATCTCTACTTTGTGGCATCATCCTTTCCTCTTAAAGGGAAAAACCAACGCAAGCTCAAGAAGTAGCAATGCCCTACCTAGCCTGTATATAAGCCAGAGGGTTTAGCCCGTAGAGGGGATATTAACGAAATCTCATTCACCTAGCCTAGAGTTAGAACACATCTTACGATCTTGACGTAGGTCAACTATGTACTTGATACATCTCTATCAATATAAACAAGAGAAGGACGTAGGGTTTTACCTCCATAAAGAAGGTCCTAACCTGGGTAAACATCGTCTCCCTGATCCTGTTACCCATGATCCGAGACCCACAACTCGGGACCCCCTAACCCAAGGTCCTCTGGATTTCATACCGAGACTCGCTGAACGCGAGATATAGCGGCGCCCGCCTTATTTTGTTATTCTCTATTTGGCGCTTCGCCGGTTATAGGCATTTTCACCATCCGGCGCACAACCCACTACGAGCTAGGTTGGCCCATTCGCGTTTTTTTCCTGCTAAGCTTCAAGAAAGGTGCGAGTGATGGGCATGGAATTCAAGACCTGTCAGGGAGGACCGCATGTGGGCTCTGGGGCAGCAGCATGAGCACAGCAAGATGTGACGCGCCCTTGCACAGCGTGCGCGCGCCGCTGTCTCCTGCTTCATAGATAAGAAGATGACAGACCCCCTTGACGACTACGATGACAACTACCTGGACTTCTTCACCTCGAGTTACACAAAACAGTAGTAACCACTACGCCATCTTCACACGGGTGATGTTTAACTTCTTATTTGCGCTTTATTATTTCCTCAGTTCGTTGTGAATCAAGAGTTCACATTTGTTTTTCCCCTTTTTTCTTGTTTTTTTTCCTCTTTGTTTTCTTCAATGCGCAGACTTTTTTCAAATTCGTGAACTTTTTCTCAAAATCACCAAACTTTTTTTCTTTCTCTTCAAAATCGATGAAAATTTTCAATTTTGATACACTTTTTTAAAATATCGATGTTTTTTTAAATCGGTGAAGTTTTTCAAAATCAATAATCTTCTTTTAAAATTATGAACTTTTTCTTAATCAATGAACTTTTTTCAAAATTGTTGCACTTTTTTCCAAATCGATGATTTTTTTTCAAATTCAATGATTTTTTTCAAAACAATTGATGATTTTTTTTCATATTCCATGAACTCTTTTTCAATGTCGATGAACTTTTTTTGAAATTTATGAACTTTTTTCAAATCAATGAGCTGTTTTCAAATCAATGAGCTTTTTTTTTTCCAAATTCATGATTTTTCTTTAAAAACCGGTGAACTATTTTGAATTCACAACTTTTTACGTGTTTTGTGATTTTTTTTGTTTTCTTCTCAAATGCAGTTGAATACATGGGCCAGCTTATTAGTGTCGGCTGTGGGCGACGGGGAGCTTCCCTGGCGCCTGAAGCGCTGAATAGGGTCTCCGCTTATTTCACCTAAAAAATGTGATGCCACAATTGCGGGTCCTCCAGTGTCGCACATTTTCATAGGTGAGTGTTAAGATGTGAATTGGCCAGGCCAAAAAATAGCCATTGCCCCGCTAGTTACAATCACTCGTCTAGTACATTTTGCATGGTTTTATTTTTCGAAATCACTAGTTAAGATGTACCGTTGGAAAGGTCACTCGTCATTTTTTTGTTTGGAAAAAGACACTACTCCTTTCGGGAAGCACAGGTCATGCTTCCCGCGAGCAGCAAGGGTGTGCTCCTCGCGGAAGCAAGTCTATATCTCATGGCAATGATTTTCCTTTTTAGAAGAACAACATGATTCTCGCAAAAGTACATGTTGTGTTTCTCGCGAAAAAAAGTTGCTTCCCCAGAAGAAGCTACCAATTTCCATTACAAAAATTTAGGGAATGGACCCAAAAATGTTAGAGGAAAAAAATTCCCGAGGATGCGCCTAGAGCGCGACATGTCGCGGTGGTTGGCTGCATCACTTGACGGTCTCCCATGGTAAAAAAATACATTTACGGAAGGCCTCCAAGAGGTACCCCTTAATTAGTTACTTTTTTCCTTTCGCTTCCACCTTATTGGATAAAAAGTTTAAAACCAGCAGCTAGAAGGACAAAAATCTAAATCTTTTCTTTGCAGATTTGATAAATACCACAAATTTAAAATATCATGTATTTGAAAAAGGTTCATGAATATGGAAACTTCTCATGAATTTGATTTTTTAATTTAGAAAAACAAAAAATTAGAAAAATATTCAAGATATTAATAAATGATCATGAGTTTTAAGAGTGTACGTAAATTAAAAAGTTCTCAAATTGTACAAAAGTTATTGAATTTGATTAAAATTTGATAAATATACAATGTTCACATATTTGAAAAGAGTGTGATTATGAAAAAGTTCAACAAAAAAACCAAAAAACTGACAGGAAAACATAGAAAAAAGGAAAGGAATAAAACAATGATCGAACCTCCGAAACCGAGAGCAACTGATCAAGGACTAGCCCTTGCACGAGCCCCGCATAGGCCATTTTGGTGGATGAGTGCGCGACACATAGCATGCCCGCAACTGCAGCCATATGTCTCATGTTGGGCCCTCCCTCAGGATTTTTTTTATAATTTTTCTGTACGTTTTTTGGGTTTTAAGTGTTTTTTTGTTTTCGTGTGGTTTTCCAAATATTTTGGAGAAAAAAAGTCAAATTGTTTATGCACGAAAAAACACATTTTTTTCCTCTTCCATGGGAAGCATGGATTTGCTTCCGCGAGGAAAAGAAAAAAATGTGTTTTTTTTTGCTTCCATGGCAGGCACAGATTCTCATGGGGGCACATTTTTGCTTCCACAAGTGTGCCTCTCAGAAATGAAGAAGAGGGTGAAAAACAAGTTACTTCTGCTTGGTTTTAATTTTCTTGCCCATTCTGGCTTGGATTTGGATGCACGAGAAATCCAACGATAGAAAGGAAAAGTCCCAGGTTGCGAGAAGTGACACTCATGCAATGCGCTGGTACTCAACCCCTAGGAAAGTGATATTGTCTTTTGTAATGGATACCCCTTAATTAATGATCTCGGCCAAAACTGGATGGAAAGTTCAAAACCATTAAACAATGCGTCTACTAACAAAGCTAGCGGGAAGGTTCACGTTTTGTAGGAGAAGAGCTGTATTTCATGCTACGTGCGTGAAACGAGGGTTCCCCGCAATGGTTATCTATCACGTACTTTGACGGAAGGTTATGTATCGCAGGATCTATATCTTACTTATAGCAAGATGTACGCTCTGGCGGCCTCAGGCGCAACGTGACCATGATGGCCCATTAGTGTACTAGGTCATGACATTTTATTCCCTTTTACGGACCCAGTTTTTTCTGTGTGGGTTACTTTGTTCGGTTTTCACTGTTGGGTTCGTGTTAATGTTTATGTCGGTCTAGTTTTCCCTGTTTCTTATGTTTTATTTTCCCTTCTTTTTAATTTTCTTTTGTTTCTTCCTCGTTTTTTTCTTTGAACTGTTTTTCACTTAGTTTTTATTGTTCCCATTTTATCTTCAGTTTTTTATTTCTTTTTATTTTTAAAAACATATCTACATTTTTTAAAAGATTGTAAACTTTTCATATACGTCAAGATTAATTTTTTAATACAGGTTTAGATTTCTCAAATACAAGATTAACATTTTTCCCAATAATTTTTTCCATGTTTATTGTTTTCAAAGTTATTGTACATTTCCTATCACCTGGTGGTAGTTACCACCACTTGCATTTTATATGCTGTATGTAGTATCTATCAAATTGGAGAGTATGTATGCGAAGTGTGTAGTATATAAGAAGTATATATACTACTTTTTTGGTAGTATGTATCATATTTTAAGTATGCTCATTTTTACGTACAAATATGTAGGTATTTTACAAATATAATAGAAATCATGGGCCAACTTACAATTTTTTCATGTAATACACTTTGAAATAGCTTATACACGATGACAAAGTAGTATATACTACTACATGATAGTATATCAGACATGAGTGTAACTACCTCAAGTGGTCGGATATATATTTTTAATATATGTTTCGATGTCTACTTTTCTTCGTACACATCACACATTTTCTTATTCAGCCTATACATTTTTTGTACAGGTTTAACATTTTATATATACTCCCTCTATCCCATAATGTAGTGTCACAAAATGTCTTACATTATAGGGCGGAGGAAGTACATGGTTAAAATTTTCAGATACATAATTAATTGTTTTAAACATATACTTTTGAATGTCTACTTTTTCATACACATTGTAGATATTTTGTATATATCAGAAATATTTTCTATATACATGTTTGACATTTTTGAAAACTTATATTTTTATGTCTACTTTTTGCATACATATTAAATTTTTTTGTATACATCAGAAACATTTTTTCTATACAAAATTAACATGTTTTGATGCATGGCTACCATTTTTGCAAAAAATGTGTAAATTGCCTTTTGTAATATATACAGTTTTGGAAGAATAAACAAAAGTAAAGAAAGCAAAAAAAGTGAAAAAAACATATAAAGACATGAGTTAGTGGCCTCCCAGAGCAATGTGCCAGTCCATTTAGGCAGGCGCGTGGTTGCGCCAGCAAGTTGGATTATCCCTTGTGTTTCTCAAAAAAGGAGTTGGAACATCCCATTCACGAGCTTCCTTCACGCGACAACTGACTTTGTCTCCCGTCAAACGAGACATAGTCGCTCCCTCTATGTATCGCCTGATAGGAGACACTCGCTCATTGGGGTCGTATTATGAGGATCGGCCCAAAAGAGCAGCGATTCACGACGAGTTATGTTCTTTCGGCCTTATTCTCTCTTTATGAACCGATTTGCCAGATGGTTTTCTATTCAGTTTACCGGGATGAACTGTTATTGGTTTGATTGTTCATTTTTTACCTTTTGCTTTTGCATTTTCTTTTCTTTTCTTTTCATTTGTTCTTTTCTACTATTTCCCCTTTTTGTTTTTTTAAATGGAATGTAAAAAAAATGTATATGATGCACATTTTTGGTAAAAAAAGATATTTTGTACATGACTGTCATTGCATAATCTCCATGCATCATGTTTAAATTCTCTGGAAATTTGAAATGGGGATGACAGAAACCCCCAGCACCGCTTAAATCAACTAGGGTTTACTAAAATCTTTTTCAATGAACCTGAAATGCCCTTCTAAAATGTTCACCATCTTTGCCTTGGTCTAGAACCTCTGACAAAATAATGCACAATTTTCTAGGACATTATTGGGTCACTGAATTAAATCTATGCTATTTGCATTTGGGCATTTAAATGCTACTCCCTCTGTAAACTAATATAAGAGCGTTTATATTACTAAAGTAGTGATCTAAACGCTCTTATATTACTTTACGGAGGAAGTATATAATATTTTAAATGTCCAAATAATCATGACCTAAATGTTTGTTGTTGGTAATATTCTAAACAGTAGCCATGAGTAATTTCATGATTTTTGGGTTTGTTCTGGTATTTTTAATAAAGCCCTAAAGCTACAGAAGAAATAGAAAACAGAAAATAAAAGAAAAGAAAACTTACCTGGCTAACTTACCTGCCGGCCCAACACTGTTGGCCCAGCCCACCTGGCGCCCATGTCGTCTTCTTCGCCAGTAGGCAGAGGGCGTGTGCCCGGCGCGCGCCGGCCACCTCCACCCTGCCTGGCTGACCCTTCCTCCCCCTGGATGTCTCTCGCGGCGCCACGCAGCCCCTTGGACCTCTCTCACTCCCTCCCCGAGCTTCTCCCCTCCTCTGCTCTCTCTCCTCTCATGCCCGATCGCCGTTGTCGCCGTCGTTCGCCGTTGTTGTGGCCACAGCCACTGCCTCGCCTCGCCGATGCACTCAGAGGCTCCGCCTCGACCACCTCTTCCTCCTCGCCGAGCCACGCCCCGCCGGAAGCCTTGTAGAAGCTTCCCCAACCTCTTCTTCAAGCTTCGGCCGCCGAGATCGCCGGCGCCCGTTCATCGTCCACGGTGCCTCCCCGAGCTTGCTGAGCCGCCCTACCGACTCCATGTGAGCCCTTGTGTCGAACCCCCCTCTCCTCTGCTTCATTTGCTCGCCGTAGACATCGCCCCCTTGTTGACCGTAGCACGCCGCCACATGAGCTCGTCGCCGACGAGGCTCCGCTGACCTATTAGTCCCATGCCTGTGCCCGTTGGCCTTGCCGCACCGTGTAGACGGCGTAGGTGCTAACCTCGCATCGCCAAGGCCGCTGTAGCCTGACCCCGAGCTCACCCGAGCTCCGGCAACCTCCACGGTCGTCGCCGGCGTAGTTCCCGGCCAACCCGAGCTCGGCCACCACCACCAGCCGATGCGGCTCACTCCCAGGAGCGTGTAGGACCAAACCACAGTCATTTTGGTCGACGGAGGAGCAATCCCGAGCACCACCACCGCGTCTGGCCTCGCCGCCGTCGAGTCGCCGGCGGGTTTGACCCCGCTGACCCGGGGTTTGACCCTGTTTGACCTTCCCAGGGTCACTGACTTGTGGGCCAAGCCTCTGTTAAATTAGTGCTAGCTTAATTCGCGCTAATTAACTTAGTTAAGTTAGATGAGCCACTGACATGTGGGCCCAGGCCCTAATTAACCTAGGTTAGTGCTTAACCTAATGCTAACTAACCCTATTAGTTAGTTGTGTCACTGACCAGTGGGCCCCACTGGTCAGGTTTGACCTGTCCGACTCTGTTGACCAGGTGACGTCACAGTGACACAATGCTGATGCAGTAATGGCCTTTTCTGGATTTATTCCTATTCAGAAAATTCTAGAAAATAGTGCGAACTTCTAAAAATCATAGAAATTAATCTGTAACTCCAAATACAAAGATTTATATATGAAAAATGATCAGAAAAATCCAATCTATCAATCTGTACTGGTTTCATGCATGTTTAAACAACTTAACATTGCTGTTTAGATCAAAACATGATAATGCGCTATCTAAGTTCATAGTTTGAGTTTGGGGTTGAACCTTTGGTTCAAAATGACTCAAACCCATCTGGTTTTAGTTGCATTAGCTCAACCACATCATATTGCCATGTCATGATCATGCATCATATTATGCATTGCATTGATTGTGTCTTCTTCTCTGTTGCCGGCATTTGTCCCCTCTCGAAAGACGTGGTTCCAACGATGAGTTCGATGACATCGATGAAGAGTTATATCATCTTCAGAAGTGCCAGGAAAGCAAAACCCCCTTGTTCATTCTGATACAATCCCACTCTCCCACCCCTGCTCTATTTTACTGCATTAGGACAACAATGATTCATTTGTTACTTGCTGTGGTAGTTGAACCCTTTTCCTCTGCATGACCTGCCATTGCCACAGTAAATAGATGAAACCCACTAGCATGAGTAGGAGTTGTTTGAGCCATGTTGTGCCTACTCATTCATGCTTGTTTGTCATGCCTGCTACTGCTTAGAGTTGAGTCAGGTCTGATTCATCGGGGATGAATTGGAATGGTGCTGAACAGGTCCAACTGTGTGTGAGCTAAGTGTGTTTATACGATTTGGTAAAGGTAGCGGTGAGAGGCCATGTAGGAGTAGATGGTGGGTTGTCTCATTGAAGCCGTCCTTAGAAACTGAGTTCTGTGTTTATGATCCATGAACAACTACTACCACACGTTGGGCCCTAAAATATGACCCCGCTCAACTTATTAACCGCCACTAGTGCAGAACCGGGCAATAGCACCGGTTCGTAAGGCCCTTTAGTGCCGGTACCATAACCGGCACTTAAGTGTGGGCACTAAAGGCCCCCCTTTAGTACCGGTTCAGCACGAACCGGTGCTAAAGGGCAACCACGTGACACGAGCCAGCTCCGGAGGGCTGGAGCCCTTTAGTACCGGTTGGTAATACCAACCGGTACTATAAGTTTTGGTTTTTTTTAAGTTTTATGATTTCTTTTTCATTTAATTTTGTGTTTCCATTTTAATTCTTTTTCGTTTGCTGGTATTTTACGATACTACACATTGTACACGTTATGCATATATATATATATATATATATATATATATATAATTTCTAGTAGAACCAATCATGCATATATATATCATCAATGTCTCACAAACCACCATATTAATTAATTCACACATACACAAATGTATAGCTAGCTATATACAATTTCTCCTACATATGCATGTTGCCTTCGGAGCCAGTGGCATTAGCCTAATTGGTGCCTTCGGAGCATGATGACAATTGGAAGTGGTTTTCATGGGGGCGGTAGCGGGTAATAGTATTCTCCCTTCGGATTTATGACCTGGTCGAGCAAAAATCCCGCTATTTCCTCTTGAAGTGCTTCTACGCGCTCCGTTTCTAGGAGCTTCTCCCGCACCTCTCTGAACTGTTAAGAAGGAGATCAATATGCATGTGTATTAGTTATGTGACTAGATATCAATAATGGTGTAAACATTGTGAATAGTGTTCTGACAAGCATACCCATTCTTATCTTTGAGATCTGCTCCTTTCGGACGCCATCATGCGAATGTTCTCGCAAACGCAGAATACACACAGATCAGTCCCCTGCGCCTGCTTCAGGGCCTTTACGAGAATGGAATTTGATCAGATAATAATTAATCAAGCATGATAATTAAAGAGATGGCAGCTAGCTAGCTAGCTAGTACTACTTAATTACTTACCTTGGGTCGAAACCATTGAAGCTTTTTTTTCCATTCGCCATCCGTGACGCTGATGAACCTTGCCCAAGCCCTGCCCGCCGACAAAGAAAATGAAAAAAGGGGTTATTAAATAGTTCATATCATGAAATGACGAACTAAATAGGCCGAGATATATAGTTAATAATGATTGAAATTACCTGTTGACTATCCCAAATAAGATGTTATAGTCAGTTTTAACTTTGAGTAGTGAGTCCAGTATTTCAACTGTTCCAGCGTCAACTTTAATGATACACAAGACCCAGTGAAATCTGCATGCACACACATTTGCATGTCTTAATTAAGCGGGCATATGTAAGCAAAAACATGTAGCTAGCTAGTAGGCAAAAACAGAGAATTTGTAGTACAAGACAGTGTGACTCACTGGAAGTTGTAAGGAAGTAGTATATCTTCATTGTATTTGAGACGCTTCAAGAACTCTAGCATGTTGTCCTCTACGTCCTTTTGATGATGTGGATTATCCGCCATGTGTATTCATTAACGGTGTTTGGGTCAATGAACCCAATGCCATAGCGTCCACCTTTTCTCATTTCATACATCTTCATCCTGCATAATACCACAGAAAAGAATATAGTGAGGATAATTACAGGTAATGATTGATCAAAAGGATCACTACAGCTAGCTTGAGACTTAAATTACAGAAAGAAATCACTTACAGACAATAGCAACTGACGATAGATTTGTTGAGTGCGTCTTGATTGTATAACTGAAACAGTTCAGAATACTCAACGGACAGAGCTTTCTCATGGAAGTAATGATCCTCCTTGACATTCACCATGAGGGACAATCGATCTGAAATCTTGGTAATGTTCATGTACCATTGATGCAATTCATACATTCTCGTTGGGAGGTTCTTGACCCTGTCTGGCTCGACCAAAGGTTGGCCCCGGACATATTTCTGTTTTATTTCATCCTCTCTAAGCACAGGCATGGGCTCAATCTCGAGGAGTTGTCCAACAGTGATGTTGAGAACTTCAGCCTGCATTATATGCTCCTCCGTTATTACCACATTGCCCACCTCGGGAACATAAACTGTTTGCCCACAATAATATTGGGAGCGTGTACTGTCACGTGTTGTTGGCACAACAAGCGAGGGGATCGATTGCGCCACCTGTTCTCCCAGCCGGGGAATGGTTTTCCCGCATTTTTTGACAGCTGCTTGTTGTTTGCTCGATCCCGAGCTCGCCTCCTTACGTAGACGTGCTTAATTTAACTTCCTGATGTGGTGCTCATAGTCTGTGTCAACAGGCTTGGGAGCTGCTGGTTGAGCCATACGAATGAAGTGGTCAATCGTTTCCTCAGGCACTTTCTCCCTTGGCAGCGGTGGCAGTTTCAGTGCAAAATGGGCTTCCACCTCGGCCTTCGATATGGCTGCGATTTCCTCCTCGGACCTGTCATAAGCCCTCTGCGGAAGAGGCGTGAGGCTTGGACCATATTTATATCGCTTGCCTCCGCCTGTACTTCCTGTACTACCTCGACTCGTACCGCTACACACCATAGCTGCGGGGTGTCTCTTCTGCGATTGCTGAGGCGGTGGAGACGGCTGACGGGGCTGAGTTGGACGAGGAGGAGTGGCCTGAAGCTGTGCCGGACTTGGAGGAGGAGTGGCCTGAGGTTGTGCCGGACTTGGAGGAGGAGTGGATGTCTGACGCTGTGGCGGACTTGGAGGAGGAGGAGTGGCCTGACACTTTGCCGGACTTGGAGGAGGAGTGGCCTGACACTTTGCCGGACTTGGTGGACTTGCAGGAGCGGGAGTCTGCTGACTCGGTGGCAGACTTCGACGAGGAGTCGGCTGACGCGGTGTCGGTGGCCTTCGAAAGATGATGCAATCCTTTTTCCATAGTATGATACGATGGTTGGCCTCTCCGAGAAAGTGCTCGTCGTCACCTCCAGGAATGTCAAGCTCTAGCTTCGAATATGGGTCCACCACCTCATCAACCAAGACACGAACATAGCCCGCTGGAATCGGGTTGCAATGGAAGGTTGCCTCGGGGGGATTTGTAAAAGCAACGGCATCCGCCACCTTCATGGATATGTTCTTCATTTTGACGTGTAGCTCGCAGCTAGTGTTCTCCGTGATGTCATCCACGGGGTATCTACCCAACATTGCGTCGTCCGGGGCGGAACCCACGCTGCTTCTCGGCATGGATGGGGCGGTGCTATCCAATGCTGGATCATTCGCTAGCTGCTGCAGCTGCTGAGACCCTCTTTGCTGGGTAAGTGAGTCGATCTGCTCCTGCTGCCGCTGGAATTTGACTGCCAATTCCGCTTAACTTGCTTCTAGGCCTTGAAGGCGTTCATAGTCCCGCTTCCTCTGCTCCTCCTCCATCTTCCTCTTCTTCTCCTCCGCGATCTTCTTTCTCGCACGGGTTCTGTAGTCGGTGTTCTAGTCTGAAAACCCCTCATACCACGGAATAGCGCCCTTGCCTCGTGTTCTTCCCGGGTATTCAGGATTTCCCAGGGCACGAGTAAGCTCGTAGTTCTCTCTGTTGGGCTGGAACACCCCCGATCGCGCCTCTTCTATTGCAACAAGTATCGCATCGTCGGCTCCCTTCAGACTTGCCTTCGTCGAAACATTGCCTGTCTTCGGGTCCAACTCCCCCCATGCGCATAGAACCAAGTCCTGCACCTAGGGGGCCAGCTCTTAGTAACCGGAGTGACACCTGCATCCTCCATCTCTTTCTCAGACTTATCCCACTTAGGCATTGCCACCGCATAGCCACCTGGCCCCAGCTTATGGAACTTATCCTTTTTTTCGGCATTCTTCTTGTTTATTCTCTACCGTTCCTTAGCTAATTCCGAATCCTTGAATTTCACGAAATCGTCCCAATGAGCACGTTGGTTCTCTAGTGTTCCCTCGAATACTGGAGTCTTCCTTCCTCCCTTGACATACTTGTCCCATTCACGATTCTTGTGGTTCTTGAATGCAACCGCCATCTTCCTAAGAGGAGCGTCCTTGACTTTCTGCACATATGCTTCTGTGAAATGATCTGGTAGGGTGAAATGTTCCATGAGAGTATCCCAAAGCAGATCTTTTGATTCTTGTCGACAAAAGTAACATCTGGACGTGGAGCAGCGTCCTCTTTGCCTTTTTGTCTTTTGTCTTTTGCTGGCTCTCTCCATTCTTGAAGGGAGATCGGGAGTTGGTCCTTCACAAGAACTCCGCACTGACGAACGAACTTGTTCGCAATCTTCTTAGGCGCTAATGGTTCGCCATTAGGTCTGACTGCCTCGATATTGTACTTTACGCCCTCCTTCAACTTTTTGTTCGGGCCTCGTTTCGTCCTTTCGACTGAAGATTTGCTCGATCCGGATGGCTGAAAAAACAAAGATCGATTCGTTAATATATCTTCAAGTCATTTAAAACATGTGATGATCACCAGATACCTGCTTATATAAATATATATACCTCGCCGGTCTTTGTTGTTTCAGGATCAACATGTTCTTCGTCATCGTCATAATCGTAGTTCATGACTTCATCAATTCGGTCGTCGCGATCGAATATCATATCACCCTCTCCGGTGTTGTTTAGAAATTCGGAGCCGTCATAATCTTCTTCATTCTGATCATCATCTGGCCCGCGTATCATATCGAACATGGTCTGTTCTCCCTCTCTGTCGGTATTGTCTGCCATAGCTTTTATTTAACTAATCCAAAAGAAATATAAAACAATTTAGTATTCAAATTACATCATCTCGAATAATAGATATAATCTCGAATACTTCGTCTAGAATAATAGATATAATCTCGAATACATCGTCTCGAATAATATATAATATTGAATAGTACATCACTGGCTAGCTAATTAAAGATCGAATACTACAGAAGAATCTAGGACACTCGCGGTTCCTGCGGCGCGGGCGGTGGACACCCAAAGAGAAGGAACCTTCACAGGATCATAGCTGAAGTGAGATCCCCGAAGATACTGCCAGGTATTGGAGAACCTGCCGCCCTCTAACGCAACCATGTAGCGATGGACGTGCTCGTCCTCCTCCCTGACACGACGACGTACCACCTCCGGCGGGGCCGGATCCCTCCGCACCGAAACTGGCCCACGCGAACGCCACCAAACGAGATCAGGGTCGACGACGGGACCCGGGGCCGGGTTCCTCATCAAGCGGCGCGCCCCTCCAGGCAGCACCTCCCAGTGCCAGCCCGGCGGAGCCCAGTCCCGGACATGGGTCGGCTGGACGTCGTCGCGGACGGGTCGACGGCGAGGATGCGGGGCAGGCATCGTCGAGAACAAATACTAGCTATATGCCCGCAAAAAGTAACATTTTTTTAATGATTGGATTTTGATAACTAAAATTTCTAACATTTCTACTATTTCAAAAATCTATATACTATTTCATACTAATTAAGCATCTAACACTAAAAACAGAAAACACAACTTCTATACATCCATTAAAAAACTAAAAAACAACATTATATAAAAAAATTCCATACTAATTAAACACTAATTATATCCATCTAACATGCATTCATACATATATAATAGTGAAAAAATAATAATCTAAATAATCTAAACTAATTAAACATACAAAATACGTATATACTAATATATACATGCATTAATTCATATATATATATATATATATATGTGTGTGTGTGTGTGTGTGTGTGTTCATCATGCTTGTGTGTT